>NC_091488.1:22070940-22373971 GCF_947461875.1 Haliaeetus albicilla
TTAGAAGGACCATGTAAGCTTTTTTTTCACTTAATAAAAATGAAAGTGAACGCACAACCACCACTAGAAAAAGAGGTAAACTCATTCTCATGCAACTGCATTTGGCCACCTATTTCACTCTCAGCTGTAACATAGCCACACTTGAACTGTCTGTGAAGCATCCCGATGCCAGTATGCATGTGGCTGGCTGGGCTCAAAGCAGTAACCAGAAAACAGGAGACAGAAAATGAATTTTTTTCTGTTGAACAAGTACTCATATTATTAACAAATTTTGAAATAGGTCTTCTCCCCACCCTCCAATCACTTGGAGTTCTGAAATGAAAGTGGTGAGTCTTGCATTGAATTTGATGTAGTCTGAATGAATTAATGTCATTTCTGTGTTAAACCTTCAACAGAGGCTAGACAGAGATTAGGCATTTCTTTTAAGTCTCCAAATCACAAAAGGAACAGAACAGGCAATCAGACTACTTCTGAGTATAAATGGGAAAGACTAGGTAAAAGTATTAGGCATTCTTTGCTCCAGAACATGCATCGCTCAAGGGTGAGGTTGAATTTAGGGTTAGCACTGGAGAAGGCGTTTGGGTAGACTCCAACAACCTGAATACTTCCTACTTAGTACTTTACAACTCCCTCTCATTTAACAAAGCTAGTAGAAAAATCCAATTAGCCTTCTAATTCCCATCAAACTGTCATAAATCTAAATTTTACTATAGCAACAATGTTTAAATAGGTAATACTTTCTGAAACATACCTAATGTTATACTACTTTATGCCCCATTGACTTTTTCTATTCTCATTATTCTATCCTCATAAAGTTTTACAAAAGAGAATCATAGGTTTACAACATCAAGCCATTAACATTTTCAAATGGTACTTTATTATTATTTGCATCCCCTTAATAGTGAGCAACCCCCTCCTCTCAGAACTTTTTATATAGAGAAGTTGTACAGACAGCTGCACAGAGAATGCATGTGAAGAACACTATAAATGGAACAAGATTTTTTAAAAAGGTAAAATGGAGTAAAAGAATCTCCAATTTTTGTTTGTAAATTGAGGCAGAAAGAAGAAAAGTATCTTGTCCAAGAGCTCAATAGAACTTTTGACAGAGCAAGGAACAGAGCTTAAATAACCTTAACACACAATGACCAAAAGCAGTTTGCAAGTAATTTATCCCGAGTTCTTTCACCTCTCTTTCCTCCTAACTGGTTTTTGGCTTTCATTTTGGTTCAGAGCCAATTTAAGACTTCTTCTTAGATAATTAGGCAGAATTTATTTTCTGCAAGAATGCACTGGCTCTTGCAGGGTTTTGCAGAAGCCACAGATTTTGGTAAGAATGTGGATGTGTGTGTCTCATCCCAGCTTCCCATTATAGGCTGTCTTTTGTCTTTTCTGTAGCAGACAACTCCTCTTTAGACTGTTCTTAAACTTACTGGTGTTCTCTCTCTTCTGCCTAACACAGCTGTAAAAACTTGCAGCCACCTAGTACATATCCCTAGGTACTGGAGATGGGGAAAGAATGGATACACAGAAAGCCCCTAACACTCTTCCGTCTGTAGAGACAAGTGCCTCTAAAAACCAACATAAATAGCCTGATTTTCATGACTAACTGCCTCTCTAATTGAATAAATAGCTCCAGAAATAGCCATCGCCTCATGCACACCAGGAAAATCAATCTTCCTTTCCCTAGTCCACGTGAAATAAAGACTCTAACCCGCAATAGCCAACCCTTCTAAAACTAAAATCCACTAGTTTAATTTAGAGGGAATGGAAGCCTCCTGAAGTAGAATTTGAAAGACAAGGTATGTATGGCTACCCCAAAGACTTCAGAATAATAAAAAAACCCCACACAACAAGAGAGAATAAAAAAAAAAACAACATAAACCCCACCCTCCAAGTGTTTCAGACTTGGTACTGAAAATGCATTTTTTTTTCTGACAATCTGATCAGAAAGTAGTAACTGAGACAAAAGGGTTCGCAACATTTCTAACATATCAAAGCTTTGTCAGACTTTATCCTATGATTCCACTCGTACTTCAGGAATTATAGCAAAAAGCCATCTAGCCAAAAGGTTATTCTTTGGACTCACATGTATAAGGTTTAGAAATACATAAAATGCAAGCTGGTATTTTCTTTAGATCCTGTGGCTTGCCAGATATATAGTCAAATCTGTATAACTCCCACCTCCTTTACACAAACTCCAACAAGCCTTTAACAACTTGCAAAATGCTTATGAACTGCAGAAATTATTCTAGCTTTATTCCTTGTATGCTGGATTAGCAGCACTTTTTAAAATATATATCAACTTGTGTGACTGACATGTCAAAAGAAGTAACAGGTCTTTTCAATAAGAGTTTTCTATCAATACATCTATGTTTCCCAACACATTATTTTATATACTCAATATTTACTCATCTCTTCGATAATCAAGGGTGGGGAGAGGAGGGAGGAAGGGTGCTTAACATACTAAGAGAGAACAGCTGGAATACATGGAGCTCTGCCTGAAGATGGATGATGAGCCAACTGAGAGTTTATGGGTGAGGATTAAAGAGAAGACAGGCAAAGGCGACATCGTAGTTGGTGTCTGCTACAGGCCACCCGACCAGGAAGAACAAGTGGATGAGGCCCTCTACAGGCACCTAGGAGCAGTCTCATATTCACTGGCCCTGGTCCTCATGGGGGACTTCACCCCATTATCTGCTGGAGGGACACCACAGCAGGGCGTAAGCAATCCAGGGGGTTCCTGCATAATATCAAAGACAATTTCATGACCCAAGTGACAGGCCAATGAGGAGAGATGGTCTGCTGGGCCTCGACGTTGGAGAAACAACAGTGTGTAGGGTTAATCCTGGCTTAAGTAGGTGAAGAGTGGGTTGCTAGGAAATGTGGAACTCTTGGTTACACTCACATTTCAGAATGTGTCTCACTTCTCAGGCAGCAAAAGAACTTCTCTGTTAGAAGTCACACATGCCAAGGACAAAATTGTTTTATTTTCATTAGAGATTCCTCCTATGTTAAAGACATCTACCATATCAAATATTTCTGACAAATTGTTAAGTAAGCTAGAACTTCAGTGAGCTAGAACCCTTGATGTCCCACTTTGTAATGGTTCCACTTTGTGATACATGCACAAAAAAGTTGCCAAAATTTACTACTACAGCTTTAGTTTTCTCTTTATATCTCTTAATTCTGGTCACAGTATTAATGGAATATTTTAAAGAACCCTGCCAAGTCAGCATACAGCTCTTGATAAAATAGAATTTAAATGCTCTTAAATGCATTCCAGGTAATCAGCTCCTGGCCACTCATCCCAGTTAAGCTGACAATCCTATTTTCTGAATTCTGATAAAGTAGTGCCAGCTCTAATACTCTTCATTTGCACAAAACCAAAACCACCTTGGCGTTAGCCATCTGTATTTCCTGATAGTGACTGCTGATACAATCCTCAATGGCAGTCCCAAAAAAGCATAAAACTAAGAATCAATATTTGCTCATCCTAAAGCTGTACAAAAAAACCCTCCCCTCTTCCCTCCCTGAGGGAAGCCAGTTGTCTTCAGTAGGACTCTTCCTATAAAAGGGACTGAAGAGGTAAGCTTGGTTAATCTTGACAAACATAACAAAACAAACTTTCAGTGTGTGTGTAAGACTTTAATTTCCAGAGTTATTTTGCAAGAAGCAAAGTATATTAAAAAAAAGGACTTTTCTTTTCTAAAAGATCTGTTGTCTTTCATTTACCTTTTGCTGAGTTCAGTATCTTTTACATGTACATAAAGGTAAAAATACATAAAGAAGTGATAATTGGATACAGTTGGGCCAGTCTGAAAACATACGGTAATTGGACAATTTCCTGTGAACTACAATTCTGTATTTAGACACTGCTACTCAAAACATTTTCTATATGCTGCTATTCTAAGCATAAACTTAACATTTAGAAATTAAGTATGCATTTTTACCTACTTTATAACTGAAAAGACTGTTTTTGTTTGACCTATCAACACTAAATCAAGACCTTCTGACAGCAATAGAACAAAGTTCATACCGTGTTGCCAGTCTTACAGCATGCACAAGGTACATGTAATTATCTCATCAATGTATATATGGTTATTATCCTTGACATATCTAAGGAGTCATAGATCCTGACAGATAAGACAGAGTTTTGCTTTGAACTCTGCTGAAGGGGAGAAGATACCATTTGCATTTCTCTTGGACTGATTTGAACCCACTGTCTTTATCGTCTTGGAAAGAGTTCTAATCTCCAAGATGTTATATAAAAACGAGGTACTAAAATCTGTGCCTTCACTTGTGCCCTAAAGAAAATTGTCACACTTTGTTTGGTTTTTGGCTGAGTGCTCCCAAGTGTGTGCGTACAGGCATACCCAGCCTTGTGGCACACCTAGGGGTTTGCCTACCTGGGGGACTTAAGCATTAACAACAGTTCTAGATCCCACTGTGCCTTCGACAGGAAACAGTCTGTACTAGTCTGGATGTGCACAAAACACATAATTTAGGAAGTTTTTAAGTTACAACATATCTAGTAGGTGCATGCACGTGCATAATTGATTGTAGCAGGTTGACAGGTAAGTACAAACCCATCCCATTTCCATGCACAAGAGCTTGATCTCTTTTGAGGTAGACTAACTGCAATCTAAGCAAGCAGTCTACAAACAAAGAAGGAGTAAGATAAACCTCCAAATAAAAGAATGGCAAGTTTCAACACGTACCAGTTGAAACTTCAGCTCTCTGGGATGGTTACCTAGCTCTGGAAGGAAGGACTGGATTTTTCTCACATTTACCAAGAACAAACCGGTTTATGGACTTAAAGGAATTTTGCTTGGCTTACAAATTCTCAATACCAGCTGCTCAGAAACCACCTAGAAATAACAGGCTTTGAATCTTTATTTTCTCTGATCATATTTATTACAAAGACAAGAAGATAACTACTTAAAAATGCCTGTGTACTGTTTAAAATTTTATGATTGCCCGTTTCCATCATGCTGAGGAAACTTAATTTTTAAAATTCAGATTTTGTGATGGTATATACTTGGTTTGATTTGCATGAGATGAAGAAACAACTGTTGGAGGAGATGTAGAGAGGACAATGTGATGTATAATTTATAACTAAACACATTTACTTATTTATTTCAGTTCACCAAGGGTGTTATGTTTGGGTTTGTGCAAAACAATGATACATGCCAAAGAAATTTTCTTCTAAGGACTGCAGGAGTAAGTTACATGTTTTTAAAATTCTCTTCTGTCTCATTCCTTCCTGCATGAGATATAAACATCATTGAATGCTAAAAAGTACCCTGACTACCTCTGCAATGTAATCAGGGTGCTAGATGGATCTCAGCTCATTAATTTCTTGGGCATAAGAAAATCCCAGTACAGTCGATAATCAAACCTACAATCAGCCATTGGACCATTCTGTCCTTGACTTCAGCTGTGCACAGCAACTTAAGAATAAATACAAGTATGATTAGGAAAGACTAATTGGAAAACAAAAGGTTTAAAAATGGCAGTATAGTTGGTTATGGGTCAGTAGTCTCATCTGCTTGTTTTCATATAGTTGCATTTACCAGCAAATGAAAACAGAATGATTACTTAGGTAAATAGCAAAGTTTGAAAAACATCAACCTAGGGAGAAATAAACTCGACGAATGCTGACATATATTAACTTAAAAGCAAGCAAGAAAACATAGTCAGTGAAACAATCAGCTACGTTTCAATCTATGCTAATTTTATAACACCTGTGAATTTAACATAATGTGGTGATTAAAAAAATGATGGGTTTTGTTTGTTTTTTTCACCACTGTTAAATCACACTACTATTATGGGTAATATTATTCAGTGCCACAGATGAAAGAGAGGGAAAGGGCATGTGGTAATTGCTCACATTATCATAACAGCTAAGGACAGACTAAACAATCAATTCCTTCTTTATTTCTCTTTCATCCCCCAAACCCAACACTGCAATGTCTTTTAGAGACAAAACCTATTGTTTTAAATTTGTCACTGAGTAAATAAGTCATCCTTTGACTATTAAAGAATCTTCAGTGTCTTAGTTTAAGTTTTGTTCTACTTCTGCCTTTTTTCCTTCTTTCTTTCCTGTCAGTAATGAACATTCTTTCAGAAGTGAAGGGGATTTATTCTCCTCCTCTGTCAGAAATCCCACATACAGTTATGTATTACCTGCAGCAGACAGATTAGGGCACTCAGTTATCTCTTAAATTGTTCATAGCCTGGTGATCATCTCCTACATGAAGATGAATTTTACTACTCTTGCTAATAATCCATCACAGCCATGAACAGATTAAATATCGGTCATGGATTTATTTATTTTTATTCACAAAAGAACTCAAGGAAGAATAAAACAGAAAGAAAGAAAATCTAGCTACACCTGTGTGTGTGTGTGTGTGTATGTGGGATTACTCCCAGGATGTCTCTAAAAGAATGTTTTTGCATCTCTGTACTTCACTTGGTTTAATAAAATGCTTGCAATTATAATCAGCCAACAGCACTCCTGATTCCAGTAGTGACTAGTAGAAAAACTGTGCCAGCTAGTTACTCCGTATTCAGATAATAACAACAATCTTAGCAAAATCAAGAGAGTAAGAATCTTTCTTTTTCCACCTAAAAAAATAAGACTTAGTTCCTTTATATTCCGTTCTCAGTTTCTTTTTCCTAGCCTTTTCCATTTTAGTTGAATGTAGCTTCCTTGTCAGACTGCCCATCCTCACTAGCCAAAGCACTTTCACACATTTTTGTAATCCATATATGATTTTTTAAAATTTTCTTGTCACTTAGTCTGTATGTGGTTTTAGTGCTATAAAAACAAATTCCATCTTAAGAGAAGCCTTGCATTTTAAGACTTCTGTATATGATAGATTTGCTGCTATTTTTAATTAAACAAGTCAGAGCTGTTTGTTTCATAACACCTGATTTTAATAAAGTATAGCATCAATATTTATTATTAGGAATAAAGTATTTTTTCCTAACTGAATAGTTCGTTATGTAGATATTATTTCTACTAACAGATTGAGCTGATTGCTGAATGCACTGAACAATTCCTCAGGCATTGTCCAGTATTATTACCTCCTCTGTACTATAGACATATTTAAAGAGCTATTTAATTTTAGCATGTGAATTTAAGTAAGTTATCAAAAATTGCTACACTGCATTTCTCTAGCAACACCACCTCCTAAGGAACAGTTAATTATTTTGTTCTTAATATCAGGTTTCTTAAACAGGTATCAGTATCTTTCTAAAGTACCAATTTCTTCTTCACTGACAGCCTCAAAGAGAAAAGAATAGACAACGTTGTGTAAAAAATAACCAATGTTAGGATTTTACTTCATGACTGAAGAAGAAGTACAGACATGAATTACACTTTATAATGCAACATTTGAGAAAAAAAGGATTTGTGATATTTGTTTTTTCCCCAAGTGGAATCTGTACCTATAATTGTATGGATTAGTGAGGCTATGCAAGATAGCCTGTCCCAGCACACACCCCACCCTGTGTGCTTGAAGCCAGTTTAGGGGGACACAACTACCAAGGAGTGTTCCCTGCTGGGGGACTCTACACAGTGGTGAAGGTGTGACCTAGTCACAGCCCAGGCTGGACCTGAGGTCCCCAATCGTGCTGAAAGCTGTCACTCCTCTTCTTTTCCAAGCCTTTCTAAACACAAAGATTCTATTTCCTCATGCCCCGGATTTTTCAAAGTATCACAGGGAAATGTAGATACATGATACTCAGTCCACCCTGTCAGAACCAGAAAAAAAATCTACAACTTTGTAGAAAACTATCAAAAATTAGAAATTGAGCACATAGCAATTGAACAATCCTGTTTCATGGCTGGGATAAGAGTATAAAATATAATATATAAAAGAAAGCCAAATAGAAAATCCAAGGAAAAGTGGAATACAATTTTCAAAACTGCAAACACGTCCAATTGCATAGAAACTGTAATTATTAATTTAATTTTAGATTTTTAACATTTTTGGGAATAATCATTATAAAACTTAACCTGTATTTTTTAATTAGACATTAAAAAAACAAGTAATGTTTTAGACATTAGACATGTATGTGTTGATCTGCGTGTGTTAGGCAGTAATGGTGTGATCTTGTGAGGAAGGAATGTTGTTTGGGCTTCACTTGTTTGGGGTCCTTTCTAGGGTTTATTTGTTTATTTGTTTTAATGGCTTTAGGATTTTTCAAAAGTATACCAATGAAATAGCAGTACACAAGATCTACTGACTATGAAAACTAAGTAGTCACAAGATGGCTAAAATGGGTCTTAGGATACAAACTTGAACCTACTGAAACACTCAGCCAAATATTTTAAAACATGTTTAAGCTACTAGGCAATAAGGTTCTTTTGCATATTAACTTTTCTACCCACCACAGTGCAGCCAGGGTATGACTAGCCAGTGTTTGACTTGTCTATGTTTTGCTGTGTCCCCTTTTCATCATCTTTCATGTTTCTTCACCATGTTTTCTGAGGCTTAGTTATTCCACTAATAACTGCATGAAATGAGAGGACCAGACTGCAATGGATACCTTTGCTTTGAGAATCATAAATTCTTTTAAAATTTGAAAAATGCCTTACATTTGAAGAAGTTTCATTCAAAAAACCCCACATTGCTCTGATGATTATGAATATGACTCAGTCAGTATACTGAACCAATTATTTAAAACATACACAGTTTGGCCTTAGCTATATTCAATTGATTATCATAAAGGAAATGAAAAGCATCTTCATACCATTTTAACAAAACATGAAAATCTGAGAAATTAAAGAAAATATGAATTCTAAAAAGTTTAGATACAGAGAGATACAGCAGAGAAACAGGAGAAACAAAAAAGGAAGCAGGTGCAAGTTATCAGTTAAAATAATTATCTTGAATCTCCCTTTTCAATAAACATTGAAATTACTTCTCTATTCTTCATCCTGAAGAGCTTCATGTCCTTTCTAAAGCATCCTGCATAAACATCCAGCACCACACATAAACTGCTTAGTAATTCAGGAGTGGCAAAAAAGGACAATAATCATATTTAATGTATGCCATGAGGTATATAATATTTTCAGATACCCACTAATATGTGCTATCCTGCAGACAGTACTTATTTTAGGAAAACTAATTTAGGTTTAATAGTTATTAAGTCACTTTGCTTTAGAAAAACCAACAAATATTGGAAACAAAGTAGGAACTGTCCAGATGCACATAGCTTATAACAGCTATAAAGCAGAAACTATTTTCAAATCTTAGTGGCAGAACAACTAGTAGAAGGGACACAGTAATTAAAAGGCCTTGCAAACTCTCCCAAAGATAATATAATGTGGATCCAGTTAGATGAATTAAAGTAGGGAACTTCTATACACAACCAAACTGTAAGCTTGCCTGTGGAGGAAGCATTTACAACAGTTTTCACACTGCTCTTATTTGAGAAAATGATTCATGCGATTTCCTCTCGCTTAAATGTGATTTTTTTGAGACAAAGAAGATAATAAGTATGACAGATATTGGCCTTTAAAACTTGCACCCCCTAGAATGCTGAGAGAAAAGCAAAACAGAACTCAAGAGTTGCGAGAACAGCCATTTTCAGAATAAAAGTATTTCAGAATTAGAATAAATTCCACTGAGATTCATACTTCAGACACAACATTTCAAAAGCTGTTGTCTATAATTGAGAGAACTTGGTGAGGAC
The DNA here is from genome assembly GCF_947461875.1 of Haliaeetus albicilla. Taxonomy (NCBI): domain Eukaryota; kingdom Metazoa; phylum Chordata; class Aves; order Accipitriformes; family Accipitridae; genus Haliaeetus; species Haliaeetus albicilla. The sequence goes on from NC_091488.1 coordinate 22,080,646, forward strand.
AGCTAATTACTAACTGTAAAATGCAGTATAAAAAATAGTTATCAACTGCAAATTAGAATGTATTGACACGTACAAGTCAGCATACTGTGCTAACTTGTTTTTCCCAAAACTTCTGTTACGTACATGTTCTAGAATAGATTCAATTTAATGGTTGTTCTAAAACATGTACTTAGGACCATATCACTCAAAACTCTTTTTATGCATGTGCCACACTTTAACTGAAGAGGACCTTAATGTAAAACCTTATCCAGTTTGTATCATGTTTTAAGGTTCTCATGCAAATCTGCCTTAAGTAAAAATGAACTAAGTGGTCTCATACTAAATTTCATCAAACACATTTGCGTGTCTCATGTTGCTACAGTTTTATCACACCTTTTTCATGTTCTAAACTCTTCTCAGATTCGTTTCAGAATTAAATGAGAAAAAAGAACGGAACAGGAAGATGAACAAAGTTAGTGATGATTTTGAATGCTCTGCAGTGACACAATTATCTGAGGGAAGCACTTCCACTGCTTCTGTTTTTTCCTTTTAACAGGAATTAATCTACAGAGATCAACACCAAGAACAAACACTAAATCTTAAATGATCTACATCTGAACTCCTGAGAGAATTTTAATAGAACAGCACCTGTACTTAAAATGACAGAAACAGCAAAAAGTGGTTAAATAATCAACTAATAAGAACATTTAACTTATGGCGATGTGTCCTGGACCACACAGTATGTTTTGTTTATGACACTCCTGGAGCAGCCTAACTTCTCAACAAGACTTACAGGATTCCTCCTGGAACTGAAAGACAGACATCAAATTTGCTACAATTTGTGCAAAACAGCTGTTCTTGAATGTAACCTTGGATGCCTGGTAAAACCACCAGGGAAAACAATCAAGGGCTACAAGCCAAGGGCACGCTGTTTCAGTAGGACTTTCGTATTATGGCCAAAATTTGTGGAAGCACCATCTGTTCTAACAACAAAGAACACGATTTTTGTTTGTTTGTTTGCTGTTTGCTGCCACCCAGCTCCCAGCTTAACATTTTCCTGACCTGTGACATGGTAATATGACTCTGGCTTTGCAGCATATGCACCCCATACAATGTGGAACGATCTCATCTTCTTCCAAGAGTTTTGCATTATCTAGCTCATAGGGGGGAGCAACACTACAAATTAAATGGTAAACACAAAAAATGTTATTTACAATGTAAAGCACAGGGATTTTTCATTGGGCAAATCCCATTAATGAAATCCACACAATTAAGTCCCCTAGCTTTTTCCTCAAAAATTAATGCTAAAGCATTTATTTATAACTACATGTCCTTCTGAAAAGACTAACAATTACCAGACTTTAATGACATCTCTTTGGAGACTATGGACATATAAAACGTATAAACTTAAAATAATTCTTTGGCTGGAAGCCTGGTTAAACTGCAATTCTGTGAGTGAAAATTAATCTTTCAGATGAAACATACACTTTTTTTCATGGTACAGTTAAATTCGTCGTACAAGTCAAGCTGTACTTTGAAGTCAGCAATTTGGAAAAGCGTTTTCCTTCTTCAAAAGTGAAACAAAAAGCAATAAAATGATTACCATTCAAACTAGCTGACACCTTTCTTACAGCATTGAAAGAAAATTATTTTTTTGACAAATGCTTGCAAGAACCTGCATGGGAGCAGGAAAAAAAATGGTGTGCTATGGAACTGATGTTAATTTAAAATTTACAAAAAGAACATTTTTAAAAGGCTCATATACAGAGTTAGTCAAACCGACGGAGGTATCTTGTTCTAAGAGTTAAGGTGTCGGGGGGCAAGGAGGGGAGGAAAAAAAAGATAGAAAAGGAGAAAAGAAAATGTACCATTCTAGAAATAAGTGAACTTCCACCATTTCCAAAGAAAATAACAAGTGACTAAGGCATCAATCAACTGGACAGATAAAAAATCAAAAATAATTAAAAATGGCTACAGTATTTGGTCACTAACACTCAGCAAAACTCTTACTAAAAACAATCATTTGTTTTCTTTTGTTTTTTTCTATGAAGAGTATTTGTTTGTTTTCCCATACCAGTGGTTTCTGACACTCCAAGTTAATTATTTCACCACACTAACAAACAAATCTACAAGTCAAAATCAAACTCATGTCCAGGAAAAAAAAAAAAAAGAAGCTAAGGGAAAGTCCTTAATTACTTTTCTTCAAATTTAAATTTCTCAGGAATAGGCATTTTAAGGCTGCTATTCTTAAGCAAGAATTCTTCAATTTGAATTTTTTGGGGGACTTTCATGACAACACCACTACCCCATTCAGACATTCTTATTTTCAAGTAGTCTTTTACTTTTATGACAATTTCTCTAGCAAAACTGTAATTTTGATAACACAGGTAAGATACACAAATCATATTAAATTTTATGAATTACATATTTTTTAATAAAACACTGTATTTTTAAGTATGAAAGCTATACTATAGTCACAGAAAAATCAGGATATTTGCATGGCAAGAAGCAATCCTAGACAGTCTAAAGAAATAAGGCAAATAAGAAAGAAAGAAGGATTAGCATCTCCAGTTTACAGATGAGGAAGTAGGCCACAAAGAGAGTATGTTATACTGATGTTTGCTTCCATACAATCTAATAGTCCTGTAACCAAATAGATTTTATATTCCAAATACATTGTTCAGGAAGAATTGTGTCAGTTTTCAGATACAACATTATAAAATATTTATATGAACTTATTAAACACAAGTTGCTGTTGGACTGGCTTTACCTCACTCTAACCCCTTAGCTATCTTAGTAAGAATCTACATTGGTGTTTACTTATACAAAATGACTGCATTTTCCAGGCAAGTGAATGATGCTAATTTTCTGAGCATTCTGCAGGGAACACCTTGGACACAGCTGCAACCTTAAACTCAGTGCATTCGTTTCAAACAGCGTGAAGTCTTCATGGAAGGTCTATACTAGCTGAAAGCTTTCAGCTATGAAAAGGCTTTTTCAAATTAGTCTAGTCTCTAATTCAATAATGTCTCGACCTATATGACAATTTCACAAACTCCCAGAAAAGTCCGATTATTTTAATAAGCCTGAAAAAGCTAAACACTAAAAATAAAAGCTATCTTCACTACTGAATAGTCACTCTATAAAGTTTATGATGTTTTTTGAAAGTTGAGTTTATATGGGCAGATTCAAATAACATACTCAATCCTACTGAATAATCAAACAGGGCTCTCAAACTATTGTATACACTTGTAAAAATCTGACTCAAATAAGAAAAGAGAAGACACTGAGAAACACATTGACTGTGTACTGTCTTTTTTGAGTTTTAGCTATTCTAATATCCACGAAAGCCTCAAGTTAAAAAGCTTATTTAGGGTTCTTATTTATGTACTTAAGAAATGACATACTTAAGCCACCTTAAAAAAGCCACAAAGGTCGTGTGAAACAAGATACTTTTTGTATAACCAATGCATGCCTTGCTAAGGACTGTGTCCCTGAAGAAGAACTAAAAGACTGATAAGAAAGGAACATCCTACCCCAGGAGGCACTGAAAGTTGAGTAATTGCTAATAGGCATGAAGCCAGCAAAAATCTTCTATAACTAGAGGAAAGGTAAAGGCGGCAGGGAGAGATCGCGACCACTGACTCAATTCAAGACTAAAAAGACTTACCCCCCCACACTCTCCTTGAGCATGTACTGTAGAATAAAAGAACACTGTACCTTTAATTCGAAGCGGGGAAGACTTTAGCCCAATAGAAACTGTGGTAGATCAGCAACTACCACTAATAGTTTTGGGGAAGAACTTTGGAAATTAAATATGTGTAAGTGAACTGTATAAATTGCTTGCCCATTCAGGTATGAGGTGCGCTAACTTTGTGGATTACCACCTAGCCCCCATCTTTGCGCAAACATGAATTCCAATAAAATACCTCTGCTCTGTGTGTATATTGGTGTTTCCCACACCGGGTAAACAATCCCACTTTTGGGACAACATTGTCACTGGGAGGCCAATTGATTTCAGCTAGTCAATCAATGCCCTAAGACACAGTAGAAGACTTAATGTTGTGAGTAAATTCTACCAACTTAATGTACTTTTTTCCATGAGTAGACCAAAATAGTTTAATTTTCCATCAAATCTGGCATGAACATAAAATGAAGGGTGGGGCTCATAATTAAGGCAGAAGACTTTTTATAGCAGCTATCTTATCCAAATTGAGAATATTAATAATTTAAACACACAGAGAACAATTTATAAAGGGTTCTATCTGAAAATTTCATAAAATGTTAAGCATTATATTTTTACCTTTGAATTCAAATCTTTACTGCAGTGTAAGTAATACAGGTTATGCATCTGTTTTGCTTTTTTCTTGCTTCAATGTCTCAGATACCAATAATTAAAACTACGTAATATGAACTATAAGACATTTAGTAATACAAACTTTCACTGTCACATCAACATGCTGAAATGCAAGCATTTTTTTTTTTAGTAAGATATTTTACATATCTTCCTGCACAGAACTATGCATCAGCTATTTCTACTATTGGTATTTTCTGCATGGAAATGTGTTTGTATGTATTTTTATAGGCCAGAACCTCAATCTTTGGTATTTCAGTCCTTCTTGGGTTAATGCACCTATGTCAAGACACTAATGTAGATAGCATCATTTTCCATTTTAGTGGGAAAAATATCAGTGACTTGAGCTATGTGCTCCCTGTAACATTGGAGGAACATTGTTCACGTACATGAAAAGGCCACAGAAAAAGAGACACAGACAAGACATCTCTGGGTGAAGAAAAAATCCTAATAGAAACTTAACCCACGAAATATTGAAAAGTTGTGTTAGCAAATACAAGGAATAGCTTAGGAATATATAAACACCCACCACTTTTAGTTATGGATATATGCTGACAACTGGTACATCCAGTTTTCTCTCTCTCCATTAATACTGGCTGCTGTGGTTGAGTCGTGACAACCACAGCTTTTCTGTGGCTCATTTTGTTGCCTCAAGCCTTCAAAAGACCGATTAACAAATAAGAAGGAGGTGATAGCTTAAAGAAAAAAACTAAAACATGAGAAGTGTGTTATGCTTGCTATTCAAGGACTCTTTAGATTATGTGTACTCAAGGTAAAGCTTATCTAGTTTAAGATTCTGCTTACAATAGCGGATGCTTAAGGAGTGTTTGGATAATAGTCAAGGTACCAGATAATGGACATTTCTGAGTCACAGACTTGCAAATTAAGGACATACATCCTCCTTTGGCACTGAGAAACGAGGGGTTGGCAAGAGAAAGACAGACCCTGGTGTCCTCAGATGACGCATGCCCATAAAAGGACAAAAGGAGCAGGGGATTTCTTCCCCAAGGGACCACAGAAGACCACCAGAGACACCCGCGCAGGTGTAGAAGACTCTGGGATGGTTGCTCAAGAGAACATCACATCATGCTTGCTCTAATATAATGAATGTGCAACAGTTAAGAGGAACATATGTATTAGAAAGGCATAGTATTTTAACTATAGTGTGTAAGTATGGACTGGAAACCTCAGTAGGTGTGCTTGATTTGTGGAAATCTGCCTCCTTGCACCCTGCGCAGAATAAAGCAATACCTCCTCTCTAAACATACTTTGTGTGTTTCAGGAGTTAACTTTCTCATCAGGTAACAATTTCATCCCCAATCCTGCACGCAACAGCTAGATTTGACCACATATGAGGCTGCAGCTACAAGGTTTGTGTAGTTCATAGCATGTGCTTAACTAGTACAACATTTGAATTACAGAAGAATAGCTTATCTTTATTACAGGGTATCAATTTTAAAAACTCTTGCTTGAAAAATTTGTATAACTATAGTGATAATTGCCTACTAGATATGACTTTTTAACCATTCATTCAACTGTGACACACACATAATATGCTATTTGCACTTTTCCATGTTGACACCCCCTCATCCTTACTATAGGAAAACATCACTTTCATACACACACTTAGAAAAATTTTTAAATAATCTAAATTATTAGTAACTCTCATATGATTTGGGCCTGAGGCACAAAGTAAATACTTGCTGCAATCCTACTATTACTGTAACTTCCAGATAAATTTCAGAAAACCTAAGGCACATATTTCTGGTTCTAATTTTAATATAAGTAGCCTCTTCTGGGATAAGTAGAAAAAAAATTGCCTTATTCAGCAGAATTAAACCCAAAACTCAGTCCTAACTAGCTTTTACATTTTTCTGCATTAGCTACTGAACGTGAGTATCTTCAACACACTCAAGAGAAGGGAGATCCAAAGGATAACAGGAGTCACTAAAATACACTATTGAATAAATAAATAATAGCAAATAAACACTTTCTTAGCTGAAAAATGTCCAAATATACTGAAAAATGTGTAAAACATTCACTGAAAAATTGGTCTGTCTAAAACCACAGTTATCCAGTATTTCAGAACATGTGGGGAAACTGAACTTCTGTAAATTGTATGGGAACCTTTTCACACATTTTTTTAAAATTTAATATAATATGTTTTCTATAAACAACAGTACTTGTCTGCAGATGTGTATGTATTACATACACATTTTACATCTCTATCTATAACCAAACAGAATAGTTTCACAGCTATTTTATGGGCTAAAAGGATATGCACATGGAGTAAGGAAGAAGGAAAAAGCTAGAAGCACCACAATCAACATAAAAATTCTACACTACTGAAAAAAAATAGTCAAATTCTGACCATCTTAAAGGAAGTTAAGAATCCATTCTGGGGTTCAGGTTTTCACCTAACCACTCAGCTGTTACAAGATTGTTACTGTGAACAAAGAACTTGCTACTGTGAACAAAGAACGGGAACTATGAGTTTAAATCACTATTTAATTCCTTTCACAGTTCATTCATTGGGCAACGACCAGGTAATGGTAAGGATAAATACCAGTAGTATTTCTCCTGTCATTCCTAATACTAACCCCAGTCAGGCAAAGTGCTCTAGTAGTTTTTTCTCTAGCAGTCAGCTACAATCAACCCTTTTTAATAGCAGCTTTTCAGTTGGGGCTGTTGAGAGATAAAACAGGGGTGGGGGTGTAGATTAGAGAAGATTAAGAAGAACAAGAAGATTAAAATAATAATAATACATTTTATACCATTTCCAAAAGTAAGAGATTATGAGGATTCAAAGTAAGTAAGACAGCCTGGCATACTGAAGAAGATCCTGTCTCAGTCTGGTTTAAGTGCTGTATAAAAATTTTTTAGGAAACAACAGATCTTAATTTACAGAGATAGTAATGGCATTAGCTACTTCCATCCTTCTGCTTACAAAACTCTTCCTTCTTTTCCTGTTTCAAGTAATGGAAACAAGCTCACAAAATAATTTTCATGTTGCTTTTATCCATAAAACAATTATGAGAAATTATATCATGATATCACTTCATTCACCAGCTGAATCCAAATATACTTGTTTTAATAAGTTGTTAGACCTTTTACTAGCCCTAAGCAACAATGGAAAGAGCAAGAAATAAACAGAACGGGGAAAATACAAATACATTTCAGATAACTAAGGGTAGTATTATTTTAAGGTCAGATTTTGTGGAGAAATATTGAAAAATTACTAAAACATGTAAAGGATTTTTGTTTGTTTCCTACATTATTATGATGCAATGATGCAGACTCTTTTTTAAAAGATTTCAAATTGATAGTTCCCAGAAGATAATTCATATGGGAAATATAAACAGGGAAGATACAGGAATGGGAGTACTAGAGCAATTTTAAAGCTGCAAGGTTTACTTTGTAAATATATTCTTTTCATAACAACAACAGCATTTAATGACTCTTGCATTTTTATTCCTGCAGTTTCTTTCCACAGACCTTTGACTTTTGTCAAAGGCATTTAATATTTAATACACGCAGCTGAGTCTGGAATAAAAGTGAGGTCTGCAAGTGTGAATCTAGAAAGCACATAAGGAGAACCTCCACAAAATAAAAACACAACTAAGACTTTTCAGGTTAAAGTGAAGGGGGGGGTCCTTCATATGTTTTGAAAGTATCTGTTGCAAATATTCTGGTAAAGAAATCAAATTTTAATCACATAAAAGAGTTTGGTTTGATTAAGAAGCAGAAAATTGTGAAGCATAGGTATGGGAGTGTTAAGTTTGAAATGTAGTCATAGGAAGTTAGGAACTTTAGAAAATGTACTATGTGTAACCATAAGAACTCAAGTATTGTCTAAAATCAGTTAACCACAGAAACTTTGACAAAGATTTGTTGATTTGTAGTGTTTTGTTTTAGGAAACTAAGGAAACTGTTATGGACACCAGTTTGCTGCTTGGAAACCCCTTACCCTTCCCAGCTCGAACCAATTATCGAGGATTCCAATCAGTAGAGTTAAGTGAGATTAACCAATGATTGTTTTAACATAAGAATATTAATAAGATGGTGTGACTGAAGGACCAATTATTAGAAAGTTTAAATTTAAGAATAGACATAGTATGCATTTTTATGTAAACTAATACAGATGATGGTGAGAAACGTACTGCGCAGAATCACCTAAGAGAGGTCAAGAAGCGGACAAGTGAGGAAGGCTATGGAAGACCACCAGAGGGCTTCTGAAGACCACCAGAGACCTTCACTGCGCCTGTGTGAAGAGACATTTACATATGCTAATGATTTATCGGAAAGTTAATGATTATGTATAACATTTTTCAGAAATTTAGTGAATATGTATAACAGGTGTGTATTTAACCTGCACAGTTAGACTAGACAGGTGCACACGACAGGTGGAGCGATCCCCTGTGTGCCCAGCGCAGAAATAAAGGAGTGCCTGCTTCTTAACTTCTCATTGCTGTTAAGGAGTTTTATTCTGGATTTCAGTAACATATCTAATCTCAGAATTTTGTTTATTTTCTTTAATAAAACATATTTGTGTTAAGTTAATTCTTCATATTCTGGACAATATCTTTCCTGAATGTATAACAAACTACATAAGAAGTCAGTAACTTCTGTTAAAAAAAAACCCACACAAACATATTCTGCTTTTGATTGTTACCGACTGGTGTCCTCTACATTTCCCTGCTTATCCTTCCCCTCCTCCCTGCTCCCTCCTCTAATGTAATTGTGAACTCTAGGTATTCACTGCAGAAATAGAGAGGGAACAAATCAAATAATTTATTTTTAAGCAATGTCACAATACTATACTATAAAAGGCCTCTTAGCTTGAGCATAACATGTATTAGTACTTGTACTGCTGAACCAAACATCTGCTTTCTATGATTACAGATGGACTCCTTCTACCTACAATGAAACATCTTCTATTTTACCATGCTCCAGAAAAATATTAACTTCCATAATAAAAGCCACAGGGTAAAAAGACTTTTTTTCCCACATATTTCTTTCTGTAGATTGGAAAAAAATCCAGTTCTGGTTGGGTATCAATAAAATCTGTTTTTTCCTTGAATACTGTGGCATACTCACTGGAATTTAGATCATATATTTTCCCTTCACAGACACTAGAGACTCCTTTACTGCATGAGTTCATACTTTCTTCTCTTTCCCATTGATTAAGCCATGGCCAGTTCAGAAGAATGATGTGTCTCATATTTGATTTCAAGTATTTCCATGTTTATAGTAAGTTTGCAGCCCAATTCATAATTGAAGTTAAATGACAAGTTTGATAGTTTTGCTGATTTCAACTCCTTATAAGAAATAGAAAGTGGATTAACTAAACTGCTAAGGAAACCACCACTGAACACCATCTGCCAGCTTGGTCAATAACTCATCTTTACTCTTGACTTCAAACTAGCATTCTCCAAGCTAGCTCTAGAACTTGAATCAGAAAAGTGTTCCTCAGAGGGACTTAGTAGTTTGATCTCTGCCTCCTGAAGACATGATTATACTATGTTGGAACTGGAGTTGGTATCTCTGCGGGGCACCATACTGAACCCTGTAAATGTGCCAGCACCCTGGAGCTAGATCAGGGATTGACAGCACATCAGTACCTTGAATCATGTGGACAAGTCCAAAAACTTAATAAGTATAAACAGCAGGTAATCTAATTAGGGATTTCTATACCCAGAAGAGAAAACAGCATGCATGTATCAGTGAAAGCATGTCCAAAAAGCTTGCAGTGCTTAAGTGGATATGAAATAATTTGTCATTGGTTGGAGCAATTATGTCTTCAGTTAACCCTTAAAAACACATAAACAAAAAATTAAAATTGCAGGATGACTTTATGGAAATGATTCACAGTTGCTTTTGAAAAAAAAAATGACACATAGAAGGACTACCAAATTAAGTTAAGAAGTTAGTGCATGGGGCCAGTTACAGTAACTACTAGATTCAAGCAGCAACATTTTAACCTCTATCCATTATCTTTCATTATCTTTCATTATCATCCCTTCAATATTTTCTAATTATCGTATATTAAGACAAAAAGTGTATCACTTCCCTGGAAAAGCAATGTGTACTAAAATTATGCAGGTTTTCCTTACCTTTTTAAAGAATGCAGGTTCATGGATTCATGCTATAATGAATTGCCTGTAATGTAGGTACTTTGATTACCTATTTTTGTAAACTTAAGAATGTATTCCATTAAGCTTGTCCTTGTAACTATTCTTTTTCCCTTTATCCTAGTGGTACATAATAAACTCAAAAGGTTCTTTTGCTTCTCTAATTTATTGTCCCAAAAGTAGTGTCGTGGTTTAACCCCAGCCAGCAACTAAGCACCACGCAGCCACTCACTCACTCCCCCCCCACCCAGTGGGATGGGGGAGAAAATCAGGAAAAGAAGTAAAACTCGTGGGTTGAGATAAGAACAGTTTAATAGAACAGAAAAGAAGAAACTAATAATGATAATGATAACACTAATAAAATGACAACAGTAGTAATAAAAAGATTGAAATGTACAAATGATGCGCAGGGCAATTGCTCACCACCCGCCAACCGACACCCAGCCAGCCCCCGAGCGGTGAAACCCTGCCCCCCACTTCCCAGTTCCTAAACTAGATGGGATGTCACATGGTATGGAATACACTGTTGTCCAGTTTGGGTCAGGTGCCCTGGCTGGGCATGAGAAGCTGAAAAATCCTTGACTCTAGTCTAAACACTACTGAGCAACAACTGAAAACATCAGCGTTATCAACATTCTTCACATACTGAACTCAAAACATAGCACTGTACCAGCTACTAGGAAGACAGTTAACTACATCCCAGCTGAAACCAGGACAAGTAGCAAGAAAATTCTTGGTAAACAGAAAAAGACAGCACTAGAAAACACTAACCAAGATTGCATAGGAGTCACCTGAATGTATCAAAATATTGGCAGATTGTAAAAGGAAGCAAGGATTGAAGGGAAGGATACTATTGCAGCTCTTTAAATTTTGGAAGAATCTTTTTTATGCAAAAGTAACAGCTTCAGAAGATGCATGAAAACCTCTGAGTGAAAAAAGGATGGAAGAAAAATAATCTTTTACTCAGAAAAACAAAGTTGGGGAAGAATTCCATCAGATACAGTCCTAGAGAGAAAAGGTGTTTAAGAGATCCCTCAGATGACCTGTGAGAAAAACAGAGATGCTGTCTGAGTGTGTAGGGATAGAGTTAGGAAAGCCAAAGTCCATGTGGAGCTGAATCTGGCAAGAGACATGAAGAGCAACAAAACAGCCTTTTACAGGTTCACGAGTAGCAAAATGGAGACCATGGAAAATATGGGCCCAGTACTGAATGGGACAGGGGACCTGGTGTTGAAGGATATGGAAAAGTCTGAGGTACTTAGTGACTTCACCCCAGTCTTTACTGAGGAAATTCACCCTCAGGAATCTGAGGCATCTGACACCAGGAAAGTATGGATCAAGAAAGACCTACCCTTGGTGGGGGATGACCAGGTAAGGGACCATTTAAACAGACTGGACATACACAAGTCCATGGGGCCCGATGGGATGCTCCCATGAGTGTGAAGTGAGCTGGCCAATGTCACTGTGAGGCTACTCTTGGTCATCCTGGAAAGACTGAGGTGATCAGGAGAGATGCCTGAGGACTAGAAGAAAGCAAATGTCACCCTCATCTTCAAGAAGGGTCAGAAGGAGGATCTGGGAAAGTACAGGTCAGTCAGCCTTACCTTGATCCCTGGGAAGATGATGGGACAAATAATCCTGGAAACTATTTCCAAACATATGAAGGACAAGAAGGTGAGTAGTCAGCATGGATTTATGCACATAAATCCATTATATTTAACCATCCAGAACATTCTGAATGCATAACATCCTCGTAGACAAACTGATGAAGCATGGGATAAATAAGTGGACAGTGAGGTCAGCTCAAAACTGGCTGAGCTGCTGGGCTCCAGGTGTGGTCAGTGGCACAATGTCTAGCACTAGAAAGGTACCTCCAGGATCAAACAGGGAAGAAACTAGTCTTAAGCAGACACCTGTGTAAATTTCATTACTGCATGTAGAACATTTATCAATAATGATATATTTGTAATTTTTACAGCTTATTTCTAAAACTGTTAAAAGAATTTCAACAATGAATAATTAAAATGGAAACCCGAGGGGAGGAAGAAAAAACATACTGTACTTCCTTGTCAATTCTCCTAATTAAACTGTATCATTCACAGAAACTGTCATAACATTGCTTCCATTTACCCAGATATCCAGACTTTTTGTGTGGTTTTCAGAGAGTGAGGTATGTTGTTAAAAATATAGTCAATTACGTATCAAGCTTTGCTGAACTAAAGATTGCTTTCCCCAAGAGTTTGACAAGCAAAGCTGTGTAACTTCCTACAAAATCTACAAGGACAAAGACACCAGTAATTATTTTAATCCCTTTTATTTTTTATAAACAATTGCTCAAAAATTGTATCTATGATACCTACCTAAAATATCTAATACCAGATACTTTGTCCAATATGACTCATGGAAGTTTTTCTAAAGCTTTTTCTTTAGACCTCAAATGGTTAAGCAATGGCATACATAATCAGTATCTGCAACATAACTGTTTCATAAAGCTTTTAAATATTATTTCCATGAACAAAGATGCCTATAACATTTTTGAGTTGTTATTGCTGAAACTTCAAACAGATTAAATTTAAAATGTGCCAGATGTTAGTTGACACCAATGACCTCTTAAAAACACCATGTAAACTCCCTACTCATTTGAATGTTGACTAGAACATGGATATAAGATGTACACATAATTTTGCAATTATTAGATACTTGTTTAGAAACAAATCTAAATCAGTCTTGCATTTTGCACAGATAACTGCATGTTTGATCAGTCATTTCATTTTTGCTTTCCTCCTTCTGAAGATGTAGGCCATATAAGTTCTACCAGATATTTTATAAACATATTCACTCCATTGCTGGCAAAAAAATGTACCTATTTTGTAAACGATTTGATAACAAAGTCAGATGTCTTTCAAACATATTTTACTCATACTTTAATGGGTTTAAACATGCTTAAACTTTTTAATTTATTTGCATATACAGCAAGTGAGGTCACAACCCTTTCCTAATCACGTGCAGTACATCATTTGAGAAAACAAGTCTCAAAGATGTGAAAATGGGGCAAAGGAATGGCAGGAAATGCAGCTTGTTGGGCAGTAAGAATTTCTCTGATCCTAAGGGCTAACTACTTATTTATTCAACTTTAGTTCAACAGGTACCTGTTGATGCCTCTTCCCTGCTAGAGGAAATGGCTTTTCTGAAGGACATGGACAGAAATGTATGTGCAGGGGGATGGTACAAAATTATTTGGGAAGAGTGAGTTAAAAGTGGAGAACACGAGAAGGATACATGTTTTAGACCACAACAAAATAAAAGAATCTGAACAATGAATGTATGTTTTATATATGTATTATTTCAATGTCCTTGTGATAAAGGCAAATGCAAATAACATAATTTACATGCAGACTCCAGCATCATCTTTTCATTCACAAATGGCAAAAATCCATCTTTTATGTGTAGCTTATGATCTTAGTTTTAATGAGGATTTTGACAATTGACAAGAAAAGTAGGTGGATTTCTGCTTCAAATATACCTGAAATCTGATTTAGGAGTCTGCAATATGAATTGTTAAATGCTGGTTTTGTTGTTTCAGATGGCTCCTTTGGTACACTGTAAGTGAGATTTATTAGCAGTGTTCCTGCAGTCAAACAACACTATTAAAATTTGATACATACATTCTATCCTTATGGAGAAGGGAATTAGTGACTTCTGGAAAGAATTTTACCTCTATATTTTAGTTATAATTTCTTATTCTGATGCAAACAGAGATCAGTAGGTCCATGTTTCTTATGTTTATTTTTACAATTTTTATTACTCTATTGTTTATTATTTCTATTTCTCTATTATTTCTGTATTATTACTCTATTATTTGTTACTTTAATTTGTATTCTATTTTCAATGCAGCAGAAAAATTAATATCTTTACAAAACTGCATTGCGTATGAAATCCATCCTCCTATTAAATACATTTAAGTGACTATATTAAGAAAAAATCATAGGGAAAAAAGAAGGAAACATATAGCACTTTTTATGTAATAATATAGTACAATCACTATGCAATAATATAATAGGATGTGACAAATAGTAACATAATGTAAATACTATTTAACCACGTTTTCCACATTTAACTGGCTACTTGCATGCCCTCTATTAATAACACTGAGTTTAAACTACATAGAAAACCAAGTATGAATTATTTTGAAAATTGAGCCTCAAGTTATCAAGTATTTAAGAAGGAAATAATTTGAAAATAAACAAAATTATCAAATACATTAAAACAGTAAAGTTATAATACTATAACTTCTCAGAAAACTCAATGGATAAAAGTAATTGTTATTCATTTTCCATTATGCTAGCTGTAGATCTTTGCTTTCATAGCATCATAGAATTGTTTGGGTTGGAAGGAACCTTCTAGTTCCAACTCCCCTGCCATGGGCAGGGACACCTTCCACTAGACCAGGTTGCTCAAAGCCCCATCCAACCTGGCCTTTGTTTCCATGTTACCAGCAAATGCTAAAACTAAAATTTATTAGTAGCTTATTTGTATCTTTTTGATTACTAGGCACTTTTTCCCATGAATGCATTTCATTCTTTAAGAACTTGTATGCCAAGAAGAGAGCAAAACAGGCTCTTCCATCTATTTTTTTAATAACAAATACAAATAATAATTTTTAAAAAAACTATAAGAAGTTTCTCTCTCATTATTTCTTTGGTGGGTTTTCAGTTGATCAGTTGTTGTTGTCTTTCACTACGTTGGCTTATAGAAGTCAAAGTCTACCAATGCTTACACTACAAGTTAGAATAACTGAATTACATTACTAAATGCAATAGCACTCACTTTCAAGAAAGCATTACAAAGGCCCTATCTGCATTTTACCTTACATTATGTAAATCACAATATAGAACTATAGTTTACATGAGTTCCACTTAAAATGACCACACATTGTTAAAAGCTTAAGTAACTAGAAATTTAACAGCAGTTAATTAAGATTTTTGACTGAATTGAAAATATGCCTTTTAAAAACTCAAGCCATGAAGGTGACTAATGTTTGTGAACTTTAGACATTAACTGTAAAAGCCTCAGCTGCTTGTCAGCAGTCTCCAAAGGCGATACCGAGCACTTTGCAATCTTGTTAGGTGCTATATAGAAAAGAATACAGTTATTTTAGTAAGCACTGTACAATCAAAATATAGGAAATATTTCAAACATTTTCTTCAGGATGGCCATTTGTATAGTTGAACCCCCCCCCCCTTTTTAATCACAAGCTGAGCAGTGAAATCTTCTCAAAGAATTTCACAATACTCCTTCCAAGGCATTTCTTTTTCTTGCTGTTATAAAAAAGAGTGAATCCAAATTGCTTGCAGCTCAGATAATGGTTTATAAGGAAATATTTTAAGTGGCCAGAATTTGGCCTGTCTTGGTTTTGTAGCAATTACCTTAGGAATAACAGATGAAAACAAATAAAAACTATCAGTGTTTTAAAACCAGACAATCTGATTTCTTAGGTATTACTCATAATTTTTTTATTTATCACATGGAAGAGACAAGATGTATATGAATGCTTTAATACATATTTTTATAACATTTAAAATTTTACCTCCTGCTTTTTGTGAGATAATTTTATGTAATATTTTTATTCTCTCATTACTGTACCAAACTACAACCTTAAAGTAGTTGTAAAATGCTGCATTTTATGTCACAGAGATTTTAACAGAATTACTGTATGTGCTTTAGCATTCCTTACAGAAAGGAAATATGCAAGAGTCCTGGTGCAGAGATTACAGTTTGTAGCAGCAGAGCATTAAATTTCAAGTTGAAGAATATGATATACAGAATCTAAAGACTCAGATGTGAGTGTAGTTTCAGGAACGGGCCACAGGATTTTTCACATTTCATGGATTGGTGACTTCTAACAGCTCAGTACCATTTGGCTACTTACAAATATGTGACTGCAGTTAAAGGAGTCATCTCATCACTCCTAGATAAATAGCAGTACTGCAGGCACTTTTGCATTGGGTTTATCAAAATTTTTGAAGAAAATTTTAGACACATTAGGACATGAGATTCAAAGGTTAATTATAGAGCCTGCCATCCCAATCTACAGTGTATGCAAATTCTCCTTTCATTTTAAGCCTCACAATTTAGCTACTGCAAATTTTTAGAGGTGCTGAATATTACCTGGCAAAGGCAGGCTTCTGACTTACCTGGGGGCTGCTGGTTAACATAGTTAAGGGACATTACATGAAATACTAAGAGGAGTTTAACAGACTAACAGACACAGAGCACATGTTACTGGATGTTAATAAAGTAAAATGTTTAAAACTAAGAGTAATTAAATTGTGAGAAGAATGGAAAAAGAGAAAATATTTTTTCTAGTAGCCACTCCCCACAAACACCAAAACTTCTATGTTATAAATGTTATATTTATGCATAGCTTGGGCACACTGACAGTTTTCATCGCTTTGTAGTTGTCAAACCAGAGCAGCAGCAACAGGGTCATGGTGGAGAACAGATGAGAAAGATGAAATAACAGCATAGAAAGAATTAAAATTTGCAGTGTTACTGAGCCTGAATACAGACAGCCTTCACCTTTTTTAGTAAGTATAAAGGTACTGTTGCAGGATCTGGTCAGCTGACTTTGATTATTTGTTTATGTTAATGGTGATCACATTAGAAGTTTTTCTTTCAAACACTGATGGTGGTTGGGGATGGTCACCATTCAATAAATGAATATATCGTGGCAAAACCAACCAAACAAGATGAACAGAAATGAATCATTGGCTACTCTGCTGATAGCCAGACTAGAGGAGGGGTGGAGGAAATTTTAGAATAACTGACTACATTTAACTCAACTGCCTCATCTTTGAAGCATACTACCAACTTTCCCTGCACTTTTCCCAGTGTGCAACAGAGAAATTAGTTGTAAGTTAATGCTGGGGCAGGGGGGAGAACCCAACAAACCCAAACAACCAAGAAACCAAACATGGTTACCGATCTCCCACTCCCTGAGTTTGAAGGTGGTATGAAGGTATGCAGACTTTTGGTCACACATAAACATTTTTATCAGGATACTAGTACTCTGAAAGTAATGGTGCCATCCTCAGAACACAGACGAGCTGTTCATCAATTCTTTACCCCACATATCATAAAGCTTCTTATTCACAACAGGCTTAGAGCTATAAAAATAATTTTGGAATAGTCCCAAATAATAGGACTTCAATGCATCCATTTCCTTTCAGTACAGGCCGATTTCAGAGTATCGGGTGCTTTTTGGATAAATACTAACATTAATGTCTACTCCAGTACTTGAAAAGCTGGCCAGAACTCTGATGTGTAATAGAATTGGACTTTTTCAGAAATTTCTGTCAGCTAATGGTCTTGAAAAAATAGTGCTGTAATAAAATGAGAAAATATTGAATGTTTTTTTATATCAAGAATACAAGACACTTTCCTAGCATCCATTGTCACCTGTTGCAGAGAGATTTTATGTCAGGAATCTGTCCTGGTGAGATGGGTTGACCCTGGCTGGACGCCAGGTGCCCACCAAAGCCGTTCTATCACTCCCCCATCCTCAGCTGGACAGGGGAGAGAAAAATATAACAAAAAGCTTGCGGGTCGAGATAAGGACAGGAGAGATCATTCACTAATTACCATCACGGGCAAAACAGACTCAGCTTAGGGAAAATTAGCTCACTTTTTATTACAAATCAGCCAGAGTAAGGTAAATGAGAAATAAAACGAAATCTCAGAACACCTTCCCTCCACCCCTCCCTTCTTCCCGGGCACAACTTCACTCCCGGATTTCTCCACCAAGCCCCCCCAGCGGCACAAGGGGGACAGGGATGGGGTTTACGGTCATCACATGTTATTTTCTGCCGCTTCACCTCCTCAGGGCGAGGGCTCATCACACGCTTCCCCTGCTCCAACGTGGGGTCCCACCCACGGGAGACAGTCCTCCACGAACTTTCTCCAACGTGGGCCATTCCCACGGGCTGCAGTTCTTCACGAACTGCTCCAGCATGGGTCCTTTCCACGGTGTGCAGTCCTTCAGGCACAGACTGCTCCAGCGTGGGTCCCCCACGGGGTCACAAGTCCTGCCAGAAAACCTGCTCCGTGGGCTCCTCTCTCCACAGATCCGCAGGTCCTGCCAGGAGCCTGCTCCAGCGCAGGGTTCCCACGGGGTCACAGCCTCCTTCAGGAACCCACCTGCTCCGGCGTGGGGTCCTCCACGGGCTGCAGGTGGATATCTGCCCCACCATGGACCTCCCTGGACTGCAGGGGGACAGCCTGCCTCACCAGGGTCTTCACCACGGGCTGCAGGGGACTCTTCGCTCCGGCGCCTGGAGCATCTCCTCCCCCTCCTTCTGCACTGACCTTGGTGTCCGCAGGCTTGTTTCTCTTACATGTTCTCACTCCTCTCTCCGGTGGCTGTTTTCCGCGTCCCAACTTTTTTTTTCCCTTCTTAAAAATGTTATCACAGAGGCGTTACCACTATCACTGATTGGCTCGGCCTTGGCCGGCGGCAGGTCCATCTTAGAGCCAGCTGGTATGGGCTCGCTCTCTCTCGAACACAGGGGAAGCTTCCAGCAGCTTCTTACAGGAGCCACCCCTGTAACCCCCCCCGCTACCAAAACCTTGCCACATAAAACCAATACACCTGGTTTCAGCTGGGATAGCGTTAACTGTCTTCCTAGTAGCTGGTACAGTGCTATGTTTTGAGTTCAGTATGTGAAGAATGTTGATAACACTGATGTTTTCAGTTGTTGCTCAGTAGTGTTTAGACTATAGTCAAGGATTTTTCAGCTTCTCATGCCCAGCCAGGGCACCTGACCCAAACTGGCCAACAATGTATTCCATACCATGTGACGTCCCATCTAGTTTAGGAACTGGGAAGTGGGGGGCAGGGATTCGCCGCTCGGGGACTGGCTGGGTGTCGGTCGGCGGGTGGTGAGCAATTGCCCTGCGCATCATTTGTACATTTCAATCCTTTTATTACTACTGTTGTCATTTTATTAGTGTTATCATTATCATTATTAGTTTCTTCTTTTCTGTTCTATTAAACTGTTCTTATCTCAACCCACGAGTTTTACTTCTTTTCCCGATTTTCTCCCCCATCCCACTGGATGGGGGGGGAGTGAATGAGCAGCTGCGTGGTGCTTAGTTGCTGGCAGGGGTTAAACCACAACAGAATCCAACTGAGTAACAGGATAAATCACCTCTCTTATATTACATATACACTTAATTTATTAGCACCTCCAAAAGAAACTGCTTATGTTGGCTAAAGTTCATAGCTGAAAATTGATGTCAACCAGGCAAATCTGTGTCAAGCTGATGATTCCTGCTCTTCTTAAAAGTACGTTTGAGGCATTTAAGAGCTTTGGATCTCTAGAGTTGAAAAGCTTGTCCATACTGTACCAGGATTAAAATTATATTTCCCATTATGAAAATGAATGGGATATGATTGGAGGTGTTGAAAAGCAACTTGCTGTGAATACTTGGCAAAATTTACTCTTCCCAACAGCCCACTGATTATCAGCAGGACTGGTTTTGTTTTGTTTTGTTTTTGAGAAATCAATAGTACATACAATAACATAGAACAGTAGTTTGTTTCTTGAACAAGAAACAAAGACAAGTTAATACAACTGCCCAGTTTTCACTGCAGTATTCTTAGTGGATCTTCAGTTCAGTTTCTGACTGGAGATAAATGTATCAACTACAGTCATGGAGTGTGATTGCAGAATCACAAGCTTGATGAATTGGCAAGTTTTCATCATTTTATTGTTAAGCACTACTCATATCTTGCTATTGAATTTGTCTGCCTTAAAAGGTATTGCAAGCTCAAAAGCATTCATTTATGACAGAATAAAAATTATGGGCTTGATTTGGCAGATGCTTAGATTATTGACAACTGAAGAGAACGAGACATTCACCACGGTCAGAGGTAAACTCTGTGATATGGCTGTCGCTTAACAACCACACAAGATATTCAGAATAACTAGAAATGAGAATAGTAGGTTAAACCTAGATTGTTTCAAAAGAATCATGGCAGAGTTCATGGACAGCTGTATCAAAGGCAGAATGTGCCTATGAATGATTCAAAAGGTTGAGACACACTTAATATTAAATCATCATCAGAGAATTTTTAATGAAAAAATACTGGAGGCTGCTGAATTAACTAATGCACATGTGAATTTAAATCAGTTCAAGTTAAGAAAGTAGAGCAGAGCATGAAAACTTATGAGACTCATGTAACAGAAGTAGTGGTATTGAGCCTGAGGTGGTAAATGAGCATATTCTAAATTACTGGCTGTAAACATCAAATAATAGATTAGATTCATCTTTGAACAATATTGTTGTCAGAAAATTTAATGGGAATTACAGCAAGTTCAGTGGATTTAACAACTAATGGAACCCCAAATTTATTCCATTTTGACCACCATTTTTCCCAATAGCCAGAGTTCATGCATCAATCAGGCTTCAAGGGCTTGGAAAGTTTAAACTAGGTTCAAGCTCATCTCTGAGGGGAAAAAAACCAGCATCTTTTCCATCTTTTCCCAGCAACAACAGAAAGGCTTTGCTATGCTATTCAAAATGAAAGAGTACAGGGACATATACACTTAAATCTCAGAAAACAAGACAGTACTGGAGTAGAGCATCTATGTATAAGAAGGGTTAGAAACGTCTTCAGTCAAAGTAAACAAGAACCATTAGATGATCATCATTAGTTCTTTCACACCCATGAGTTTTCAGGCTTTGGCACTGCATGGATCAATAGCACATGCTTCCTCATTAAAAAAATCAATCAATAATTAAAGTTAGCCAGTATATCAGGTAGGCATTAGAGTATCACCGATTGCTTAATGCTTGTTACTATCAGTCAGTTTATATCACCGATTGCTTAATGCTTGTTACTATCAGTCAGTTTAAGTCATTATTGCAAAATTTTATGTCAGATGTTTTTTACAAAAGGTAAAGTACCAGCACATTTCTTAAAGTTGGAATAATAATCTTTTGTGCCAGAAGTATCCGAAGAGGGAAATTATGGAGTGATTCCTAAAAAAAAACCTTAAAAATAGTCTTTTACTATGGAAGTGTAATGGTGATATGGGAGCTTTTCTTCTGATTCAGAACTAGACATGAAAAAAATTTCCACTCATCCACATAGAAGTTTTTAGTCTGTTAGAGCAACTCACTTACAAACTCAACTTAGCTGTTAGATGCTGAGATCAGACATACAAAGTTCTACTGCAGGAAGAGATCAGAATTCTACAGGGCCATGGCTTGCACATTAGGTTCCAGACTCCCAAATGCCCTCCTCCAAGCCACGGATTTTACAGGCCAGAAAGAACTCTGAAACCTATTGTCAGAAGCCTACCTATTTTTCAACCTAGTTTAATTTGTTTCAGTTTTTAATTGAAAGACATTTCATCACTGATTTATAAGAAAGTTGTTTGAGAACAGAACAATTACCACTTGGAAAACTTGTCAGGTAAGAAGAACAGAAAGAACTAAACTCTTCATCATGAGGAACGTGTGTATAGGAGAGGAGGAACAGTGAGGGGAGAGAGAGAAAAAAAAAAAAACTTTCACTCCTGGAAAATGACCATACTGGTATTAGAGAAATAAAATAACAGCTCAGAAACTGAAAGCATTTGAAAGCATATGAAAATCACAAGGGAAAGTTGGAATGAATTTGAATGAATTTTGAATGAAAATGAATTTTTTTCTGGATGAATTTGAACAACTCTCCCAACTGGTAAAGAAAGGGTGCTGTTTTTCCAAATATATATATAAAAAAGTAAATATATTCTATCTATTGATATATCAGGTAAGAACAGAAATCATCATTAAACTCTAGCAAAAAGAACCTTATTCATATTATTTTGAAAATAGTCATTCTGACAAAGAGGCTTACAAACCTTCCGAACTGGAGAAGAGATTTAAGTGTTGCTTATGCAAGTGAAAATATTTATTGAACATATAAAAGTTATGCCTAAAAATGTCTCTTTCATTCAGTAGAAGACTCTATTCAGAAACGCATTTTCTGTTTTAATTCCTCCCTGTAATACTTCTTAAATTTTTCTTAAAAAATAAACACAACAAACAAAAAAAAGAAACTTTTGAGGATTTATTTTTTTTGAGGTTATTTAACTAATATTTAATTTTCTTCTCTTATGTGCCACATTCTGAATTTTTTCTGAACTGACATGAATAGCTTTAGCAGCACTAGCCATTATACCAAAACACTCTCAGATTGCTTAGAATCTATTATTATTATTATTATTATTATTATTATTATCTACTGCTTTCTTTTCCAGTATTATTCAGGAAGAATCTAGAAAGAATTTAGAAAGAATATCTGCCAATGCAAAACCCAAACTACTTTACAGGAAAAACACTTTCCCCAACATACAAGACAGCTGCTGTTAACAACTTGTGTGCCACAGTTTAATGATCTTAGAACACTTACTACTAATCGGTGGAGACTCAGGATGAAATATTTCCAGGAGGAAATAGTTAGCGACCTACTATGCCATCTGGACACTCACAAATCTATGGGACCAGATGGGATCCATGCAAGAGTACTGAGGGAGCTGGCAGAGGTGCTTGCCAAGCCACTCTCCATCATCTATCAGCAATCCTGGTCAACAGGGAAGGTCCCAGAAGACTGGAGGCTTGCCAATGTGACTCCCATTTACAAGAAGGGTTGGAGGGAGGATCCAGGGAACTACAGGCCTGTCAGCTTGACCCCGGTACTGGGGAAGATGATGAAACAGTTTGTCTTGAGTGCGGTCACATGGCATGTGCAGGACAACCAGGGGATCAGGCCCAGCCAGCACGGGTTTACAAAAGACAGGTCCTGCTTGACCAACCTGATCTCCTTCTATGACCAGGTGACCCCCCTAGTGGACAAAGGAAAGGCTGTGGATGTTGTCTACCTGGACTTCAGCAAGGCCTTTGACACTGTCTCTCATGGCATACTCCTTGAGAAGCTGGCATCTCATGGCTTAGACAAGTATACTCCTCGTTGAGTGAAAAACTGGCTGGATTGACGAGCCCAGAGAGTAGCGGTGAATGGGGTGAAATCCAGTTGGCGGCAGGTCACAAGTGGTGTTCCCTAGGGCTGGGTGTTGGGCCCTGTTCTGTTTAATATCTTTATCAGTGATCTGGATGAGGGAATCGGGTGCACCCTCAGCAAGCTTGCAGATGACACCCAGTTGGGAGGGAGGGTTGATCTGCTTGAGGGTAGCAAGGCTCTACAGAAGGATCTGGACAGGCTGGATTGATGGGCTAAGGCCAACTGTATGAGGTTCAACAAGGTCAAGTGCTGCATCCTGCACTTGGGTCACAACAACCCCACGCAGCACTACAGGCTTGGGGAAGAGTGGCTGGAAAGTTGCGCAGCAGAAAAAGACCTGGGGGTGCTGATTGACAGCTGGCTGAATATGAGCCAGCAGTGTGCCCAGGTGGACAAGAAGGCCAATAGCATCCTGGCCTGCATCAGAAATAGTGTGGCCAGCAGGAGCAGGGAGGTGATTGTTCCCCTGTACTCGGCACTGGTGAGGCTGCACCTTGAGTACTGTGTTCAGTTTTGGGCCCCTCACTACAGGAAAGACATTGAGGTGCTGGAGCATGTCCAGAGAAGGGCAACCAAGTTGGTGAGGGGCCTGGAGCACAAATCTTATGAGGAGCAGCTGAGGGAACTGGGGCTGTTTAGTGTGGAGAAGAGGAGGCTGAGGGGAGACCTTATCGCTCTCTACAACTACCTGAAGGGGGGTTGTAGTGAGGTGGGTGCTGGTCTCTTCTGTCAGGTGGCTGGAGATAGTGCAAGAGGAAATGGCCTCAAGTTGCAGCAAGGGAGATTTAGGTTGGATATTAGGGAAAAATTTCTTTACTGAAAGGGTTGTCAGGTATTGGAACAGGCTGCCCAGGGAAGTGGTTGAGTCACCATCCCTGGAGATATTCAAAAAGTGCGTAGATGGGGT
The DNA here is from genome assembly GCF_947461875.1 of Haliaeetus albicilla. Taxonomy (NCBI): domain Eukaryota; kingdom Metazoa; phylum Chordata; class Aves; order Accipitriformes; family Accipitridae; genus Haliaeetus; species Haliaeetus albicilla. Next base: position 22,105,086 of record NC_091488.1, read on the forward strand.
ACTCCATAACATGGTTTAGTAGGCATGGTTGATGGTTGGACTCGATGATCTTGAAGGTCTTTTCCAACCTAAATGATTCTATGATTTTATGAATCTGAAACATGTAGGAAAACCAGCTTCCAATGATTCTCAGGCTCTTACTTAAAGGTTCTTTCTCAAAGGGATATACAGAGTAATAGCTGCTTCCAGGAAAAACAAAAACAAAAACAAAAAAACAACAAAACAACAAAAAACCCACCGTTGTGTCGTGGTCAATTGGCCAGAAAGGAAAGTCAATCTGGTAACAGAATTTCTATCGAAGCAAGTTCTCAAATGCATATAGCCTTGACATGTTAAGCAAGTGTGGGTTTTGTTTTTTTTCTCTCTTGTTTGAAAGTTGAGCAGGTTAAGAAAGACAGAATAGAGCTTTGAAATTTCTTATTTTCCTGTTCTGTGTTCTCCCACAATTTATTTGCGTCTCATGTCAATTGAAGTCAAGGACAAGTTTTCAAAGAAGGAAAGAAAGTGCTACACATTTCTCCCCTCCCCCCCGGCAATAAACAAACCGAAACCACTCCTTTACTATACACATACACACTTTATACTACTTATATGGTTACAACAGCTGCAATTGGTACTTGGCTGTGAATATAGAGGGACTCTGAAAGTTACATTAAATTGGTTTTCTTCCCCTCAAAATAAATGCAATCATGTACTTGTACATGATGTTATTTGCTGCTTATTCTTTTCACAACTAAGATTATAAATGTAAACTTCTGTTATTAATTTTATCATGTTTCATTCACTCACTATATTCCCACACAATATACTTTGACAAGTAAATACCAAGTACTTGGCAAAAAATAAGATTAAAAGAGAAATACTTGATTTTTAAGAGTAGAGAGCTTTCTAACCTATTATAAAGCAGTTTCCCAACTCCATATATTGTATAAAAGCAGTACTGCACACTAGCTATGCTACCAGATACTAGAAATACCTAGTGATAGTAAGTGACTACAAATCAGTAATCAGTAATTACCAATCAGTAATTTTAAAGTGAAATAAAAAGACTGGCAAGTACACCATAAAAATGACAACTTTACAAGGTAGACAAGTGTTGTGGTTTAACCCCAGCCAGCAACTAAGCATCACACAGCTGCTTGCTCACTGCCCCCCCACCAGTGGGATGGGGAAGAGAATCAAAAAAAAAAAAAAGTAAAACTCCTGGGTTCAGATAAGAACAGTTTAATTGAACAGAAAGGAAGATAATAAATAATAAAAATAATACAATAATAAAAGAATTGGAATATACAAAACAAGTGATCCATAATGCAATTGCTCACCACTTGCTGACCCATGCCAGTTAGTTCCTGAGCAGGATTCCTCGCCTCCTGGCCAACTCCCCCCAGTTTATATACTAGGCGTGACGTCACATGGTATGGAATACCCCTTTGGCCAGTTTGGGTCAGCTGTCCTGGCTGTGTCCCCTCCCAATTTCTTGTGCCCCTCCAGTCTTCTTGCTGGCTGGGCAGGAGAAACTGAAAAATCCTTGACTGAGTATAAACACTGCTTAGCAACAACTGAAAACATCAGTGTGTTATCAACATCCTTCTCATACCAAATCCAAAATATAACACTATACCAGCTACTAGGATGAAAATTAACTCTATCCCAGCCGAAACAAGGACAACAATCAATGTTGTACTTAATGCCAAGCATGCTACACTAAAAATGCATATTGAACTAGTCTAAATAGTTGCAGTTCTTTTCAGTGATCACACCACTTAATGCTTGTATGACTAAGATATTTCAATAACGAAGATCTAGGGTCTCAAGAAATAACTTCTTTTTTTAAAACCTATCTTTAAAGAAAAGTCAAATTTTGGATTCCCTCTTCTCCCTTTCTCTCCTGACAAGAAAAAAGCATAATAAAAATTTCTTAGAGAGGACCGTAAAAAGGGAAGAAAACCCACAGGCAGGCAGAAAGAGAAGAAAAAACTGAAGGTTATTCTTTGGCTCAGTTAAATTTATGCAGATGGTTCTCACTTAAAGTCTCTCAATCATTCTTGGAGACCTCACATCAATAATACATCAATAATAGCATCACATTCAATAATATTATTCTGACATAACTTAATTAAATTTTGATCTATTATTATTTACAGACAATAGAAATTCTTTCCAGAATTAAAGAGGTTTTAAACAAAATCTAATAATACATACAAATTTGTAAAAGGGACTTTCCAACAAAACCCTAGTATGCATTGGAGTGATCCCAATTAAAAGGTAATTTAAAAACTGTATTTTTCCTTAAGTTTTAATATTGACTCTTTTGTTTACTATGTCCCTTACTACAGTTTTTTAAAAATAAACAACATAAATATATAGGTAGTTTGTCTCTAGTATATGCATCAATGTATTTACTGTCTTCACATATCTATAATAAAAACTGCAATTTATTTTTCACACTTAAACTTTACTGTAATACAACTATCCTATGGGTAAATATATTTAATCAGTTTTTAATTGCAGTTGCAATGATTCAAGTTTGTACTACTATCAAAAAATTTAATGAAGTACCCAATTTGAAATGAGTGCAAGTCTTCCTACAAATAGCTGCCATACTGTACTTTCATTCAGACAGATATTTTTATAAGGCAGCCTACATAAAATTGTTAGAAATGAAAATATTATTTTGATTATTTTTCAGAGCAATCAGTTGTAACTTGAAATCCTACAGTGACTTGATAAAGAATTTTCATAATCTTTTCAGAATTTGTTTTCCATTTTTTAATTTAAATTTCATTATCATTGCAGTTGTCATCACCCCCATAAAAAAAAAATTAGACAGAATTTTGTCTTTTAAGTCTTAATACTTCAAAAAGATAAATGAAACACTCAGTAGTTCTCATCATACCAACATCATTTCAAGAGAAGGCAGTGGTGATGTGCCAGGTTTATGGAACAAAACCTTTTTGTGTATAAATCATTACTTGCCATCCAAACAGCATTTACAAAGAGAACAATAAAACTGTAAATAAACCAAAGCAAAAAAGCAGTATGCAGATGAAAGAATATCAAACACCTTGAAAATATTTTTAATTAAAAAAAAAAATAAAATCTACCTCTTTATACATAGTGCTTACACAAAAAAATGATGAGATCAAATGTGCTTTGTGACAAGATACTGTGGCAACAACAGATTTTACTGAAAAGACTCAGATTAAACCAATGTGAGGAAGGCAAATATTTTGGATTAATATAAAATACATATTTTTTTCTTTCACTGGGAAAAAAATTAAGGATACATTTCAACAAATCAAATTAAAAGGATGTCAGATTGCTTCTCCTATGACAATGTTCCACAAGTTCTCAGCCTTATAACACGATATGCTATTATTTCTTAAAAAAATCCTAGTCTGTGTATATATAAATTATTGAAGGTCCAACCATGTTTGAGTTTGTTTCAATCATGGAAAGGCATGTTTTTGCCCAACATTATAAATTCTCATGAATATATTCCATGTATCAGATCGACTATTTCCAAGATTAAAAATTTCTGTGAAACTATCCCTAGAACTAGAATGATTCTTGCCCCAAACCTGTTACTTGAGCAATGTCTTCTATTATCTGGATGCTTGATACTGAAAAAATTACTTATTTTCCTCTTGGATTTTTTAAACTCTTATGTTAAATGATGTTTCATAATGTCAGCTAAATATGTTATTTCATTTCCATTTCAGCCAAGCTGTGAAAGGCTTCCATTTTTACACTAACTTTTTATTTAATAAATTTAATTTAAAAAAAATAAATTTATCTTTTCAAATTAAATTGCTCACACTTGGTTTACACTTCAAGGTATGGGCTTTTGCCAAAAGCAGTTGTTTTCTTTGTTGCTAAGATTACATGTCTATTTCCAGCCTCTTTTGTCATCACAATACTGAGAGTTATCACTTAGTTCAATGTTTAACATAGGGAGTACTCAGGCAAGCAGCACATATATGTAAATTAGCATTGTACTAGAATACACAAGAGTTACTTTTTTTTTAACAGATGTTAATAGGGATTTAAAAGGTGACTCAGCTTAACATGATTCTTGTCCCGAGTTTCTAGAAAGCCTGAAAAAAGGTATGACAAACTGTCCAACTCTTTGTTGATGTCTGTCACATTAAGCTGACACCAGGCACCACTGGTAGGGAAAAGCACTCATTAGCAGTAATATTTAAAAACTACTACCATCCTGTTAATATACTCTCAGGCATCTTACTGCCTACACATAATACCAGATTTATACCCACAACTAAATGTCTGCAAGCAGAAATCGAGTCAGAAATTTAGGGTGCAGTTCACTACTTTTATGGGTGCTATTTTCCACTTATGCATTAGAATGAGATGCAGCCCCAAATCATCTACATTCAACACTGAAGAAGCAACATAAGTAATAACATATTTAGTGAAGTTCCCTACTGTAAAGATTCTGGAAAAAAAATCCACTTAAGGAGAAAATACAGATCATAACACTGCATAAAATTTCTCAAATTTTTTTTTTGTTGTTGGTTGCACATCTTTATTCTTTCTATTCCTGTATTAATCAATTAGTTGCTAACAATGATTTTCATTCAATGGTTACATTTTACATCATTATACTTCATTTAGCAAGTACAAATGTGTTTTCCTCATGGGAAACAGAACAGAAAAGTTCCTGGCAGACTCAGAGACATTTGAGATATTTCTCAAAGTCTCATTTGTATGAACACTTTCATATTCAATGCTGTTTTGAAACCATATGGCTATTCGACCTCTTTTTCTATATAAATTTGCTACAGTTGCAAAGAAACACTGAAAGTATGGCTTAACTAACTGATCCAGCATTGGCTTGCAGAAAGCAATTGAAAGTAGTAGCAAGGAAAACCAAACTGTCTTTTTTAACAGATGTTAATCTAAATGTCACAACACTTGTAAGTGCCAGCACTGGTCACCTGCTTACTCCTTTTTGAAGTGTTTAAGATAGAAATTCAACACAGCAACGCTAAAACTTCATATGGAATACGCTTAGTTTCTGATCACTTACAGTAAAAAAAATGTTAACAGTTACAGAGAAAGGCTTTTTGAATGCTTAGGGAATAGAGATCTACCTCATGAAAAGATGAAAAAAATAATGGTGCAGTGGGGCTGTATAGACACTCCTTCAGTACACTGTAGTTAGGAAGAGAAGGACAAGGAAGCTGAAACGTACAACCCATTCTAGAGCAAAAGGAGAAGGAAATTTGAAGGCTTATCACTAGAGGAGTGAATAACTTTGGAATACCTTTCAAAAACAGCAGTGTAGCATAAATCATCTACAGAAAGGATTCTGGATAAACTTGAAATAATATGTAAAATGAAATGTCAGAAAGTTGTAGAAATTATTATGAAATTCTTGCCTTTGGGGCAGTTTGAGTTCCAAATATATATTGCTTTTTTGATACACAATGATCATGATAACAGTTCTTGGAGCAGTCTACATTCACTGCTGCTCACATCTGAAAATAGTTGTTTTACTATGGAAGCATTTCAATGAAAATTTTATTTCATAAGAAAGCACTTCTTTGAAGCTTGTAATTCTGAATTTAATATTTCAGTCATGGAAGTTTATAGCAAAACTCCCATTACTGTTATGTAATTTTTTTGTTAAACAAAATAAAACCAAAAGTTAAACCACATTTCACTTTGGAAGAAAACCAACATGTTCTATTAAAATTTGGGGTTAACATGGAACTGTTACTGAATAGTGTGTCTGTTAGTTTTTTTGTAATCCTATTTCTGTTCATGACAATGGAAACGAGTATTTTCACTCCCTTTGATTTCTGAATAAGTTTGGGATCAAGTTTTAAATTTATTTAGGGTTTTAGTCAGATTTTCTCATTAAAAATACAGCTATGCTACAAAACATTCCTATGTCCTTTAGACAGGCAAGAATGGTGTCAGTGGAATATAACAGAATTATCTATCAATTTTGTTTAAAACTTGCACTAAATGTTAAATCAATATTCTTTTTTAGTAAAGGTATACAAAACAAATTCTGTGGTGTATGTTTGAAAGTTTATAGTACATTTGGAAGAGGCCTAACTTCAAAAAGAGAATTTCATTTTCAGTTTGTGTCCCTGTACATTTTTTCATCCAAGAGTTTGAGATAGCTGTTCTCTTTTTTCAACCTTTGTTTTGCCCATGTACAGAATGAGTTTAAGCCATATCTAAAATTCAAGCTTCTGTTTCATAATGAAAGAATTATTCTGAGCTTGGGATGGAGCATGATTACTGACAAAGACATGATCATTGCATAGTAGAGTACTCTAGGTTGAAAGGGACTTTAGGAGGTCTCTAGTACAACCTCCTGCTCCAAGGTCAGCTATGAACACACATCAGATTGCTCAGGGTTTTATCCCATCAAATCTTGAAAAACACCAAAGATGTAAACAGCATTTTTCTAGGCACTTGGTTCTACTGTTTGACTGTCCTCATAAGGAATAAGTTCTCTTACATCCAGTCCATCACAACAGGAGAGGTCTCAGGACAGACCACTACAGCACTACAATTATTACTGACCTCCAGTAGAGTATGACTCACTAACCTCTACCCTCTTAACCTGATTTTCCAACCAGTTTTTTTACCCATCTAGTTTGTGTGCCACTACAGACCATGAAGTCATAACTTGGATACAATTTCACAGCTACAGCATCAGCTTTCCACAAGTTTTCTAGTCACATATGAAAGGAGAGCTGGAGAAGAGAGGAATAGAAATAACGTTTTTTGGTGGTGGGGAGATGCCCTAGTCCTTTCTCTGTACATCTCTTAAATTCCACTCTCTATGTACTAAAGATGCTCTTGGTCTAAGAAAAGAAATCAAGTACCATATTTGGAGAGATTCCTTCCCTTTCCCCATGATGGCAGCTGGGTACATTCTGAGTTTAACTCCAAAATATCTGAAAGGTTTGTTAGTTTAATTGAAGAATGGAGGAGTGGACAATAATTAAACAATCTCTGTGGAACAGGCAACAGAGCACTGAGGACAGACATCCCCATATTTGTCATAAGGATATTCAAGACCATATGTGGACTATTATATTTTAATTTTTGTATAAAATAGTTCAAAAGTTGAACTGAAATTTAACAGCCTTACTAAGTAAAATAGTTTTGTGATTCCTGTTTTAACAGTTAGCATTAACCAATAGTTATGAGTTGACTTTAATGATGCTGTAACTCGCTCCGGGAAGATACAGGGATAAAATTACTTCATTAAACTCTGTCAGGGCATGGAAATTTGCAGGGCATTTTCACCCTCTTTTGATTCATGTAACAAGCACATACAAGTGCGTGGATTGTCCGGCTCATAGTTCACAAATGAGTTTCACCATGTCTAGTGCACACAGGCTACTCATGGGGGGTTACAAAAGTGACCCAGCCTTGGGTTGCCTTGAGGCACTGTCTCTCTGCAGAGACAACTCACGGGGAGCTGTCTAGACAGCTTAGCCCTGGGTTGTCTGATAAACCCTGAAGTAAAGGGGGCAGTGGCTGCACCATTCAGAGAACCAAAACCTGAACTGAGCCTCAAAATTCCTTAGCAAATAGTATGCCCTGAGTCTCAGTCCAACCACTATCCAGTTGCTGAGGAAGCAAGGTAAAAAAACACCCCAAAACCAGAGGGTTTCAGCTTCAGTTTCAAATGACAACCTTGTGTATTCAAACAATCACAGACCAATGAAGGAAAGATAAGGGGAAACTCCACTCAGATATACATAATCCATTTAGGCATATACCATAATCCACTCAGACATAGTCATACACACCATTCCACAAGTCAGGGGATAAAACCTCTAAGATTTAGGTTGGAAATGGGGGGAGTCACTTCTCTAACCATGCAGTTGGCTTGCGAAGGAAACCCTTCCCCCCCCCTTGATCAGGATGCCGGTCAAGGTAACTTCCCTAGGATTAAATGCATTTGTGGTTGTCTGTGAATTGCTTGTGGTTGTAATAATGTACTACTCTTGCCTTCAAAAATTGCAATAGTGCATTCCTCCACTGTATCTGTAAAACCTGCAATAGTGGCGTGTTAAGTCTGTAAGTGAAGTTCAAATAAGTTGTTTGCTTGAACCTTGCAGTTAAGTCTGTGAGTGAAGTTCAAGTCATTTGCTTGAACCTTGCAGTTAAGTCCTTTTCCATCACATTAACAAGTGCAAGTAAATACACAAGCTGAATTCCTACAGTATAACTTCCTTCTGGACTGCTTTGTACTTTCCAGGTAGCCCTGTTCTAGTGTTCTAAAGATTACTGTTACCAGTATTTATGAAGTGTATTAGCAAAAAGTTTCCTTCACATTAATCTCTAGCTCTCCGACACTGAACAGAATCAGTTTAAAATAATTAGTCTTTTATTTCAGTAGCATTTACCAATATCAAAACATGGCTAAATGTATTTTTTTTAATTTATTAAATGTCCATAGGACAAAAGTAGAACACAAAACAGCACAAAACTATGAAAGTGCAGAGAAGCATAAAAAAATTAATACCCATATATAGTTTCTTCTTATGGCATAACAGTTTATTCTGGTGGCCAACAGAAGGTCATGAACTGCATAAGGGACACTGTTAGCTGGAAACACTTATTGACAGCTTCCAAATATTTAGACATGTAGCTAATGTGCTGCATCAGCAGAACAAGTTACTATAGTAGTCAGCAATTTTAATGAACGTATATTCTCCAAATAAAACAGCAGAATGCAACCTACAAATTAATGGATATGACATATTACAACCTGCACTTTATGTGTGTGACAGTATCAACTGTGGGACTACCACCAGGCTCATTTCTTACTTATGGCCTAAAAAAACCCCTTAGTCAAAAAAAACCCTCTTTGTTTTCCATCAGTTGCCAGTCACAAGCTTGTATTAAACGTAACAAAGTTAGGCAACCAGACAAGTTATGAATTTAGGAGGAGAAATTTTGAACTAGGCCAGGGTAAAAAAGCCCTCAAACTCGATAATCTTCCCCTTCCACACAAACACCAACTTTAGCAATCAAAGAGAAACTGTTTAGTAAAGCCTTTCTCCATAAACTCATTTTAGATTTAAGGAATGTGACATAATTATCATTACTGATCTGCTAAATAAACATGTAAGTCCACTAAATTCTCCAGATTATTCTATTTCCTTTCTTAATTGGACATTACTATTCTCCGCTCTTAGCAACTCTCTTCAAGCTTGGGTAGATCTAATTTTGCATTTGTTTGTCTACTCTTCCTCCCTGAACAGTAAGTGTTTTGTTCAAGCTCATGAAGTTTAATTTCAGTCCTGGTAACTAACATAGCATGGATACCATCCTTCCCCTCTCATCCCCTGCCCCCCTTCTGCAAAGAGTTAGAGGTAAAAACATTCTGGTGTTATTTTTTAGACTTCAAACAAACTGCAATGCCTTGAGTGACTTCCCTGGATTGGTGATACCCATTTCAAAACAATTTCTGCAAATCCTTACACATCTTCAAATTGTCAAGATCATTTTTTGTCATGAAACAATTTTCTAGTTCCAAAGGCTTCTTTGGATCTATCACTAGAATACAAACCTGCAAAAGCTAGTCTAAAATTAATGACAGAACCTCCTAGGCCAACACAAATATAACAAATCAGATTCACCTAAATGTACATCTCTAAAATTTCAGGAATCATCAAGTTCTAGTTTGTTCGTATATAATTAACTTATGTGAACTTTAGATAATTTAAGTTTCAGATTGGAAACAAGAAAAAAAGCTGCATGCTGCTCACATTGATTTTAGTACTAAACTTTTAAATGCTTACTTCTTAAGAAAACAGTTAAGATGATAAAATGCTAGATATGCATCTACTGGATGTCCAAACTGATACAACTTAAAGGGACACTCAGGAAACTCTTAATCACAGATTTAAGGAAAATCAAGTCCTTTAAGATTTGCTCACCTTAGATGTCCATAAATGACTAAACCTACTAAGTTAGCCTTTAAGAATATATAACCAGGCTGTTTCTTATCCTCTGCTGATGCATTACCAGGTTTTAGTAGATAAAATTCAATTATTTTCCCATTCATGCAACAAATAACTTCTACCTTGTCAAATTTTATATATGACTTCTGAATGAGCTGCAATAATACCAGTTCCTTAATAACAAACAAACATTCTTTCAAATGAGTTGCAAAATCTGCAAAGATTGATTTTTCAAAACATTTCAGAATATTCAAAAGCATTCAGGAAACTTAGTCTACTTAGTCTTTTCTTAAAAAGTAAAGAAAGTAAAACCTTGACTTGTTTCTCTATAACAACAATATTAAGGAAAAAAAAAATTCTAAGAAGAAATAACTTTACAATGTTAATAATTTTTAGGGTATCTCCTTGATATTTTTGCACTAAAGCATTTTTGCTGAATAAAGAGAGAGGTATAATGACAACTAATCTATACAAGTCTGGAAAAATTTATTCCTTCTGAAAACCTATATAGAATGGGCTATACACTAAATCATTGTTTATAAGGTAGATGAAAGAAGATAATAATAATTCCCATTTGCAGACCAGTTCTCATAAAATATTGCTTTTGCCTGATGGCAAACATTTCTTAATGACAGCAGAGTTTTACAGCATCATACCATTTTGCTGGGGCGGGGGGGGGTGGGTGAGGGGAGGGACAGAGGGAAGTCAGCAAAGTCTGATTTTAATAAACTTTTTAAATTACAAATTATTTGATTTGAATGAACAGCTATGACGACTTACTCAAAAGTCTTCAGTGGGACCACAGTACTGTACAAAGCAACCTCCGTAGAAATGCTGTTCTATGACAACATTCTTAAGACAGAGACATATAAAAAGCTTTATACCTTCTGTAGTATTCTTCTTATATACTTCCTATCTAATTTTCATAAAAAGATGAGAAAGTCATGTTCACTTTTTGCTTTACCAAGCTTCCAAAGCAAACGCCTCCCAGTGTGTAAAATTGTTTGCTTTTGAAAACACATATTCCTAGAAAAACTTTACCTTCAGTTCTTTTTTGATGCCATTTCAAATACTTGTCATAGTCAACACCCTTGCACCTACACTTTGCTCACCCATATGTCAGGGAAAACTATGCAAAAGTCACCTAAACTGACCTATACTCTTCCTGAAGTTCTGGTGATTAGCACAGCTTGAAAAGGGAGGAAGTGAAAATAAGATGGTTAATTTTCTTAGGCTGCCTGTACAGACAATAGAGAAAGGCTTGTCTAAAGGGGAATTAAACCCATGAGACCACCAAATGTTGCCCTTTCTGTCATAACTGAGGATGTTCCCTATTTTAACCTTTTTAGAGCAAGGTGAAGCCTTTGCGCAACCCGCTGTCTCCTTATGCCTTCTTCCAACTGGCTCCAAGGGGGAGCACTAACAAACTAGTGCAGTTAGTGCTGAACAAAAGGGAGGTAAATTTATTCTCTCTGCGGATGTCTTAAGGCTAGAAAGCTAAAACTATTCTTTTATTATAACTTAAAGCTGAGTTGAACAGCAATTTACTAGGAGAAAAAAAATTAAAGGCATTGCACTTCCAGCAAGACTGTTAACTTTTCATGTTAACATCTTAAATGTAATTTCTGAAAGCTTATGCTCATTTGCTAAATTACTAGCACTCAATTTTTCCTAAAACATTTCTTAAAGAAGCTCCACAGATGTCTGCTGAAACAATGAAAAGGAATATATCCTCATTCTCATGAATGAGAATTTATGCAGTGAGTTGCCATCAGCAGTAATGGCAGTTGTATGCAACAATCCCAGTGGACACTAATACAGAGGCACTCCTAAATACACAAAGGAAATGAAAAAGCCTAAGAAATTCAGACTTAAAACAAATGCAGAAGACATTTATTGTACATCCTGTGGTGATTTAATGATCTAGAATTAAAATATTGCCATATTCAGGTGCCACAGTTACCTAGAAGATGCTCTCATCTTTACGGCAGATAAGCATACATTATATTATACCTGTCCAGCCACCAGTTACCAAAGCAAGCAAAAAATTAATTTTGGTCTGCCCTTCCCTATCTTCCTCATTCACACAGGGCTGAGATGGCAGAGCCAGATCAAAGCCTGTTTACATTCCTAAGTAATTCCAGAGGAAGAAGAGATACTTCTGTTCTCACTCTCAAGGTCAATACACAGAAATATTACACGATCTCAAGTTAGAATGAAAATATTAGGTACTCAGAAAGGATCAGCCTCTCACCTAAAAATATATTACAGCTATATATTATGAGATTAATATGTAATATATAATACCAAATGTACACTTCTATAAAAAAAGGGTCAACAAAATTTAACAAAATACTTCTTTCAGGCTTGTTGGGATAGAACATAGTAGTCAATGAGGGACTTAAAATCCTGAATGTACACTTTTCAGTGAACATAAGTGAGCAAGAGGTCTCATTATTTCCTTACAGAAGTGTACACACAGTTTGGCTCGAAAAGTTTACATTTTAAAAGTATAAAAATCAAGACTATGGGATGAAGTCCAGAATAACCTATTTTCTGGAACATATATCTTGGAGCTAGGAGAAAGATCAAAACAGGAGAGAAAAGACTGTATGAAAGAAGAGACAGAAGGAATGAAATCTGGTGATAGTGGAAGCAGAAGTTACAAAAGAGGCAAAATAAATTTCTATAGCAGCGTAGAATAATAGAGGTAAAAAGCAATCTGCAATGAGTATGCAAGAAGTACAGAAGGAAGAGCAAACAATGCATGTTAATTCTTTGTGTTGATGTATATACCTTGTTTGTAAGCAAACAAGTAATATTTTTATATTGTTTTATCTCCTACAGCAGTATCTTTTAGAAAATTCATGACGTGATGATAATGACCCTGACTAAATGCTTCCCATTTAAGTTTATTCATTTTGAAATTGTCAACTGTTTTGTATAGACATGTAAAAAACCAACAAGAATGTTTTCAGAAGTTACTGGGTTCTAACCAAAAGAAATGGAAGTGCCATTCTGCATCATCACAGAAAATTTCCTCATTCATGTAACTGTAACCATAAACTAGCCAAGATCTATTTCCCCCTCCTCACCCACCAGTAATATTTTCACTGAAAGCCTTTTTTAGAATCTGACTTGGTTGGCACTTAGCAGCCCTTCCAATTTCCAGCCAAATTAATTCTTGAGAACTGGCAACCCTTTTATTAAATTTTGTCTTCCTTTCTGTGACAGAGAGGAATCATATTTAAACACAACATTCATCTTGCTGAGCTAAAAAACAAAAACCATTACATACCTGGTTGGGCTGGGGTGGGCAAGGGCCCCATGACTACCTCCAGTTGGATGTGAATCAAGTTGGGGGGTCTAAAAGGTACAGGCACATTTGATTCTAGTGTTCTGCCTGAGCTAATAAAATGTCATGGAGTCACTCAATTTAAGGACATTCACACAGACACTCCTTCAGTCTTTTCTCATATGACACGTTCTCTGTTACTCTTTTTTCTAGTGACTTTCCTCTTCTACATCTGTTTTAACTTCTAAAACCCATCAGATATCTTTAACATGATGACTGGGCTTGATTTGAGCCAAGGGTTCCAAATGAAGTATTATCAATGCTAATTTACAGACGGTCAGTAAATAGTGTGGAATCACTGTTAAGAAAAAAAAACAAACCAACAACCCTGATGACAGACTGCATTAGAGAGAGAGCTTTCAAAGCCTTTCACTAAAGTACTGGGCACACAAAATACTTGAATATTTTTAATCGTTAAGACTGTAAAAATAACTTATACAGTTTTTGTCTCTCAAAACATTAATGTTTCTAATAGACTTCTATAAAGCACTGGAGACATTAATACTAGGCAAAAAAGTATCTCTTTCTATAGTCTCATAATTTATGGTCTAATTATTCACTATATTAAGTTTCCTAACCTCACAGTTTTCCATAAGCAGGTAGCAAATAAAATTATCTAGATGGCGCTGCAGTTTCACATAATAAACTGAAAATGTTGCTCTGATATAAAAATGTAACTAAAAATCATACCTAGAACATTATGGATTTACACAATGTTCCTTTCCAAAATTATTTCTTTTTCCATACTACTAATCAGCAATTATTTATGTAGTGCTCACACAAAGGCTTGAGCTTTTTTTCTTTTTCTTCTACTAAGCTACAGTTGAATGCTAAATAAACTGGAATGTAAAGAAGTATTTTTCACCCTTGGGTATAAAGCAGAGTGCTCCAGTCTGATATACGTTATGAGTTGTCATGAGCTACATAACAGTGGTTCTTTTCAGTGAGAGCACCTACAGAGAGTACCCTGTCTTCAGAAATGACAAAAAACAAGGGTCTGAGAAGACTATGCAAACAAACACTGCCACTTCCTCAGCCCATTCCTCCTCAAGTGAGCAATTGGTAGCACAGGTGCTGTCTGAAGTAGCACCTATAGGCTTAATAGCAAAAAAAGTGCAGTTGTATCAGGAGAAAGTAGCATTTTGGATACAGGCATTTGTACTAAAATGCTTAGGAAATGTTGTAACAGTATGAGAATAAGCAATTACAAACACAGAAATGTGCCTTCTGAACAGCTGCTTCTAAAATGTTCATTCAGAACTGCAGGAGGTAGAAATAAATGGATGCCTGTAAAGTTGAAAGCAGACAACTTTTATTGCTAAAACACACACATATTTATAATCACATATTCTGCAAAGTCATTGTACATGCGCACAAGCATAAAATATGACTGGTTATATCAACTCTGTACACACGCATAAACATAGGACATAATTGGTTATACCAACTAAAACATGCAAAACTTCTCTAATTGGTCAAGAAAAACTGCTGAACTGAGGTTCTTCTGTGCCAAGGTCCCTTTATTGTGGAATGCGCACCTGTGTTCTTCTAATTGGCACCTTTCTTTTTTTGTCTTCTTGTTTATTCTCTTCAAGGTCTTCTAAAGGCGTCTGGAATGCTCTTGTGACCATTAGCTAATATTTCCCCACAATTCCCCCTTTTTTGTTTTTTGACAATTAACACCTGCTGTATTGCCATTTGCAAAGATTTATGAACACAATTAATTAAACACGGTAAAAGCAACATTATACCTAATAAAATATAAAGAATAAAAAAAAAAAAAAAAAGATTTTTAACAAAGATACAAATCAACTCCTAAGTCCCCATCCTGCAGCTAAATGCTCTAAGCCAAAATGACAGCTTTCTTAATTGCATTAAAGCTCTTGCAGCTCCTTCTTGCCTCTGCAGTTCTGTTATCTTGTTTATTAATTGCTCCACTGTCCAAGTTCCTCATGTCCATTGTTTTTCTGGTAGTTCAAAGTCCGTTCATACTGCATCTGTCACGTCCTCCGGCCCACTCATTCTAACTGCAGCCTACTTATACTAAATCTAAATAATCAGGCTCAAAGAAATGTCCCCCATTTTCCATGAAATCTCCCACACAGAACCAGTTACAGGCATTTTTATCCAACTTACACCTAGCACTTTTTTCACAAGGAAAAGCATTCTGGTCACACAGCCAGTAAATGAAAGCAAGTGCTGACATGAGTATGGCCAACAGATTTAATTAACTTTTCTAAATACACATAAGAATATGACTTTATGTGTCAAAAGGATGACTCCTCAGATCTCACCACCATGAATATATTTAAAAAAGAAAGAAAGAATATCTTAAGACACATTGATGCAAACTAGGAAACTTATTATGTCACATAGCAATAAATTTAGAAATTATCTTTAGTGATGTGGTGAAAAAAAAAACACACAGCAAAGTGTAGTATGATTAATGGCAGCAAATACGTATTCAGACAGAGGAGGTCATGCTTAAGTAACCTTCTGAAGTTCTTTGAAAATATAACTGTTATGAAAAATAAAGAAAATTCAGTGAATACAGCATAGTTAGATTTTCAAGGACCACTTGACAATGTTTCTCATAATAGATTCATCACCAGCCTAAGAGCTATGCAACAGAAACTGAAATAGGCTACTAAATATAAAGTTTTTTTTAAAAAGTGAGACAAAGGTGCATAGTGACAAATAAATTATCCCAGTAATTTTGAGAGTTTTCAGAACTTACTTGCTCACAAATATGCATAGCAAATTAAGTCCTGATCTTAATAAAAGTGACTTTAAAAAACAGTATTTGTAATATTCAGTATTAATAAGTATTAGTATTATATCCAGTAATATTAGTGTGTCTAGTAGCGCTCCAAATAAAATTCTACTTTAATTTTTGGAGCCTATGTGAAAATAGAATTTGGTAATAATTACATGAAACTCATAAGAATGTGTTTCTAATATTAAATCTAGCAGTTAGGAAGTACATTTAGTCATGTGTACCAGAGAAAACACGGCACCAGCTACAAGCTTTAAGTGATAGATACACTGTAATGCTCCTATTCAAAGAGATGATTTTGAGAAATTTTTACAAGGAAGCTGAAGGTGATATGGTTAATCTATTTTATGTACATCACTGCCAACTCTGTGCCTACTTCACATACATTTTCCTCCTCTGCAAGATGCAAAGAACAAGCCAAGTAGTTTGATGAAATAACAAGCTTGAATATATAGCTTCTTTTCAATACACATCACAGAAAAACAAAGGTTCTTTTTCTTTTCCCCCTAATGTTACAATTGTATCATTAATTTTGTGAAGGTTGGAGACAGTATAAAACAAATCAATTAGATGATATGTGGGTACTCACACAATATAAATTATGACAAAAAATTATTAGTCATACAGAATAAAATATCGAGTTAGGACACAAACAGCAAGTTTGAAAGTCTCAGACTTTGTAAATAAGGGAAAGGATTCATAATACAAATACAGCAGAGGTATGTGGAGTTAAGAGTAAATTTGATTTGCTAAATCAGTGCTTTCCAGTTTCTCAAAGTATTTTTTTTTTTCTTTATATCTGAATCATTTATATACACACTAGCAAACACAGATTTTCAGTTTTGTGTTAACACATCCTTTTCTATTCATGCATGACCAAGACTGAACTTGTAAAAAGAACAAAGCTGCTCAGGTCAAGAAAATCTGCTCCTTAGTCTCCAGGTTGAAATCCAATGTCAACTAGACTTGGATGTATGAAAATAGTTCAGTGGATAAAGGAAATTTACATCCGCCTTAGAAGAAGAACTAAAGCCTGGAATGAAAAGGGGGAAAAAAAACCCAAAAATACTCAACAAGCAGGAAGAATGATCATAAGGAAATAGGCAGTGCATGGCCTTTTATTAGACTAAATGTCAAAAATCTCTATCTGATGGTATTACAGAAGCATCTGATCTATTATATATTCCCTGTAGCTAACCCATTTTTTGTTTACAAATGCTTGGGTTTTTGAAGGCATCTTACATAGCATATGACAGATTAGAACTCTTAAGAAGCAAGACGCTGCAAAAGGTAGTAAATGGTATTGACCCCTCACAGACTAAAACATTATTTAAAATACTTAATGCTTGACCCTACTACAAGGTTTTATCATAGATACTGTCCCAGGAAAACTGCTGTGTTGAAAGATATCAATGAAAGTCCAAGTTCAAGTACTGATGTTTTTGTTGAAAAGGTAACATAACATTCCCATAAAACAAACTAAAAGGTGGCTACGCATTTTGTAGACCTACGAAGGCCACATCAACTTTTCTCTATGGTCAAGTGGAAGGAATAGGATTCAGCCTTTGTCTGCTTTGTAACTTGAAGTCATGGTACTTGCGTTGACATGTTATGGGTTTGTGTGGTGCGGGGGTTTTTTTGGTAGTGGGGGAAGGACCGCAGGGGTGGCTCCTGTGAGAAGCTGCTAGAAGCTCCCCCAGCTCCAACTCAGACCCACCTCTGGCCCAGGCCAAGCCCGTCAGTGACAATGGTAGCACCTCTAGGAAAACAGATTTAAAAGGGGGAAACCTGTAGCGGAGAGGGGAGTGGGATGTGAGAGGAACAGCTGTGCAGATACCAAGGTTAGTGAGGAAGGAGGGGGAGGAGGTGCACTGGAGGAGGTCATGTCCCTGCAGTCCATGGTGTGATGGCAGGCTGTCCCGCCCCAGCCCATGGAGGCAAGCAGGGGAACAGATGCCCACGAAGATGGCTGTGACTCTATGGGAAGGCCTGCGCTGGAGCAGTTTGTGACTGAAGATCAGCCTGCAGAAAGGACCCATGCCAGGGAAGTTTGGGAAGAACTGAAGCCCATGGAAAGGACTCACGTTGGAGAAGTTGGTGAAGGACTGTCTCCCGTGGGAGGGATCCCATGCTGGAGCAGGGGACAGGTGAGGAGTCCTCCCTCTGAGGAGGAAGGAGTGGCAGAGACAAGGTGTGGGGAGCTGACCCCAACCCCCATCCCCTGTTCCCCTGCGTTGCCAGGGGGAGGAGGCAGACAGAGCCGGGAGTGGAGTTGAGCCGGGAAAGAGGGAGGGGTCAGGGGAAGATGTTCTAAGGTTTGGGTTTACTTCCTAATATCTTTGTTTTGATTTGATTGGTAGTAAATTAAATTGATCTTGTTTCTTCCCCAAGTGGAGCCTGTCCTTTGCCCGTGACCATAAGTGGTGAGTGATCCCTCCCTGTCCCTGTCTCGACCCACGAACCTGCCTTTATATTTCTCCTCATCCCACCATGGCCGGCAGGGGCGGGGACGGGAGTGAGCGAGCAGCTGCGTGGTGCTTTGTTACCGGCTGGGCTTAAACCACGACAACATAGAAATTTTATATATAAAAAATATAAAAATATGTGTAAAATATACATATAGATAAATATATACATAGATATGCACCTGGTGCTCTCTTTGACTTACATATACTGAAATGATTTGTCAAAAGCATGACTAAGCACTATTAATAGAGCACATATTTGATTACAGAAGCAACTGGTAATGAGGGCACAGGAAAAAAGTTCAAAATAGAAATATGGAGTATCTTCCACCTCTTCCCCTTGCCAAACGTTAATCTGATGCAATTTCTACATAGAAGGAAATACACAGAAAGCATTAAAAATAGATAAGGGAAAAGATTACATTTAATACCTAATAAAGTAGCATTGTACCATAACTTTAAAAGTTAATTGTACTTTAAATCTGCCTCAATGAAGGTAGTAAAAGTTCCATTTACAAGGAATGGGCCTTGACCATTTTTTATGGTCTTGCTTCACACTAAACTCAAGTAGAACTGCCTGCTATATACAGTAAGGGTCAGCACTACACAGTGGAAAAAAACCAAACCAAAACAAACCCAACCCCCTCCAACCACCCCCCCCCTCCCCCCCCCCGCCAGATCAAACCAAAACCAAACAACAGCCCCCCCCCCCCCCCCCGCCCCAAACCTAAACCCACAATTGCAGCAAGAACTGAGGATCACAAAGTTTGTGAGCGGACATGTCCTCCCTCACTCTTGGTAACATTCTGCAGTTTTGCTGAGTTATGGAGAAAGGTGTTATATAACTATTTTTTCATACAGCATTTGGTCTTGGTGAACTACTTGTCTTGCACTAAATGTATCAAAAAACTCATCACAACAGGAAAAACAGAAAAATGAAACAAAAAGATGAATGCAAAACATAACAGCATATATTGATAGAAACTTTGTATATGTCAAGAAAAAGGAATAGACTTTCACCTGTTACAAAAGTAATGATGGGGCTCAGTCCCACTGCTAGGCAGGGGGAGCACTTCACAGAAACACAGTCAGAGGCTGGCTGAGGCAGGAAGGCACCCCCGGAGACCACAGAATTCAAGCCTCTGCTCAGATCAGGGTCAGACAGAGCAGGCTCCTCAGGGCCGTGACCAGTAAGGTTTTTAATATTTCCAAGGATGGAGACCACAGCCTCTCTGGGCAACTTGTTTTGGTGTTAAACCACCCTCACTGAAAAAAAAAAAAAAAGTGTTTTCTTAAAAGAATGGTTTCTCTGTGGTGGGTTGACCTTGGCTGACTGCCAGCTACACCCCTCAGCCACCCTCTCACTCCACCTCCTCCAACAGGACAGGGGGACAAAACAAAATGAAAAAGCTTGTGTGTTTAGAAAAAGACTCATCAATTACTATCAAGAGCAAACCAGACTGAACTTGAGGAAAACTAATTTCACTTATTGCCAATTAGGATAGATTTGGATGGTGAGAAACAAAGGCAAAAATGAAAACAGCAATTTCCCCCTTCCTCCCTTGTCCCAGGTTCAACTTCACTCCTCCATTGCTGACTTTTCTACCTCCTCTCCTACCCTGAGTGGTACACAGCATAGTGCAAAATGCATTCTAGTCAGTCCATAACAGCTCCTCTCTGCTGCTCCTTCCTCCTCACACTTTTCCCTTGATCCAGTGTTGGTTCTTCCCACAGGCTGCAGTCTTTCAGGACAAACTTGCTCCAGCATGGGTCCTTTCCACAGGCAGAAGTCCTTCAGAGCAAACCTGTTCCAGCATGGGTCCTCCATGGGCCACAGATCCTGTCAGGAGAACCTGCTCCAGCACAAGTACTCCACAAGCTGCAGTTCCTTCAGGGAATATCCACCTGCTCCAGCGTGGGGTCCTCCATGGGCTGCAGTGTGGATCTCTGTACTGGTGTGGTCCTCGTCACAGGGAGATAAGTGCTGCACCATGGTCTCTTTCATGGGCCATGAGGGAAGCTCTGCTCCAGCACCTGGAGCACCTCCTCCCCCCTCCTTCTCTGACCTTGATGTTTGCAGGATTGCTCCTCACACTTTTTCCCTTTCCTCACTGCTTGTGCAGCATTTTGTCCTTTCTTAAATATACTTTCACAGAGGCACCACCAACTTCACTGATGTGCTCAGCTGTGTTCTGTACTGGCTTGATTGTGTAGCTGGCCATTCTTCTCACAAAAGCCACCCCCACAGGCCCCATCCTCCACTACCAGAAATATTTGCCACCTACACCCAACACATTCTTATACCATGGTATGCTACTTTTCATCTTCAGAAATCTTCTTGAAATCTATTTTTTTAAATCTTTCTTCTTTGAAAGTGCCTTTGAAAAGATTTTGAGCTAACCAAAAACTCAGCACATACAGCTAATGGTTCTTTTTAAAGGATTTTTTTTTTTTGAGATACTGTTTATAGACCAAAGCCTGTAATACAAAAATGCTAGCTGAAGACCTAACAAAAAAAAAAAAAAAAAAAATCAACAAAGGAAGAAAGAACTGAAAAATCTTCTCATGTTCACATTTAAACATTTCCTTCTTTAATGACCCCAAGCAGCAAAAAAGATAAAGGTCATGAGAGAATCTAGTTAAAAAAACCCCAAACAAATATTGAATAATTGCACTATAGGATTCATAATAATACTTTAAATAATATATTACTTTAGGTAGAGCTTTTCCATACTCTGGCCTACAGGAGCCAAAACCAGAGGCCCTTAAGATTAATTAGAAACAAATAAAAGCAATGTATTGCCACTCTCTGCCCAGGCTTCTAGCATAAATGTGGAAGAACTATTAAGGTGACCACAACCTTACCACATAATTTATACACACACTTTTGTTATTGTTGGTTACTAATTTTTGCCCATCCTCTGTGTTTCACTGAAAAATACCCTAACAGAACTTCAAGGATCTATGGATGACATCTTTAGGAAAACTAATTCTAAAGAGATATGAGTTCAGCCTGTATTACAGCACTGTTTGTATATAATTAGACATCATTATGTGTACCTCAATATGGAAGAACTAACATTAAAATCAATGGGAGCATCCTAAAATATCACCCATTATCACATATTCTGTGTTTGGGGTTACTCACAGCAATCAGCAGAATGTTTAGCATTCTGAACAATCTAAAAATCAACAGATAACATCAAAAACAAGCTAGAAGAAAAATATTATAGCATTTACTTTCTTTTCTTCCCCATTCTCAGTTTCTCTGCAGAAAGCAGGAACCTAAAATAACTTTCACCATTCAGACTTCCAAACATGCTCAGAAGGACAGTAAATATACATTTGAAATAGGGTTTGAGTAAATTAGTTTGAAATGTAAAAGTCTCTTCAGGTATAGCTGTAGATTTAGCATAGAGAGAAGCTATTTCTTGGAAGACTGGAAAAAGTGAAAATCAGTTAATGACAATCTTTCATAACATAAATCCTCTAACTGTGTACTTTAATTGAATGTTTATCTATATATAGCTAAATATATTATAGATTAAGCATACTATGTTTTCAGTTTAGAAATTACTAATCACGTTTCATGGTGACATTAGATATTTAAAACTGATTCAGCCAGTGTTAACTCAGTGTTACTTCTAAAATGATTTTCTTTTTATATGATCCAACATTAAAAAGAATTAAAATGCTTTTAAAGAGAAGTTTACACACATGAACAATTTAACTGCTATAAAACAAACTGTAGGTCAAATATGGGTGAAGGATTAATTTGGAGAAGTAACTAAAAATTTGGGAGTTTTCCTCATGAACAATCAACAAAACTGTTAGATATTTTACCTGATAATTATAGAAATAAAACACTTTTTAATTTTGGTCACTGTCCCGGGTTCAGCTGGGATAGAGTTAATTTTTACAAGAACCTGGGAGAGGGCACAGCTAGGACAGTTGACCCGAACTAGCCAAGGAGCTATTCCTTACCAAGTGACATCATGCTCAGTATATAAATGGGGAGTGGGCTGTGGGACACACACTACAAAGCCAAAAAGGACTGTCATGGTTTCAGCCCAGCCGGTAACAAAGGACCATACAACCTCATGGGTTGAGATAAAGACAATTTACTGGGACAACACAAAAAAAGATGTTACAACAACAACAGGACTAATAAAAGAATATACAAAATGAGTGATGCACAGTGCAACTGCTCACCACCCAGAACCTGATGCTCTGCCACTTCCCTCACCAAAAGCCGAGCACTTCCCCCCAGCCTGCTCCCCATTTATATACTGAGCATGATGTCACATGGTATGGAATAGCTCCTTATCTAGTTCAGGTCAGCTGTCCCCGCTGTGCCCCCTCCCAGGTTCCTGTGAAAATTAACTCTATCCCAACTGAACCCAGGACGGTCACTCATTAATAATCATGAGCATGTATGAATACACATTTTAGCAGTATATCTAATCTTATTTTAATAGAAAATGGACCCTCTCTGATACTTCTGTACAATTTTTATCTGTCAGTAGGAATCAAATTAGCCATTTCGCTGCAAATTCTGCTCTTGTTTGGACTGAAACTGTTCTACATGCTTAAGCTTTCCTAAAGTTGTGTACTATTTATCCAAAATGACAATTATTCTGCTTATTGTTAGTAAAATGCATCTATTTTCCAATTAACATCAGTCATCATTCCTCAAGTATAAAGAGGATAATGTTGTTCAGATCTATCATAAGTTTTGATCTGAATAAATATGGATAATAAAAAAAGGCAGGGGTGGGTGAAATCTGCCTTTGTTTTCAGTTCAATGGGAAAGTTTCATGAGGTCATTAGATTTGTTAAAAATGTAAAGAAAGGAATAATAATAAAAAAATGTTCATTGGAAAAAAAAAGCAGCAAAGGGTTTCTTTACGCCCCTCATACAGCATATACTACAATAAGAAGTCACAGTTAAAGGAGTTTACAGGATCTGAAATAAGCCCTTCCAATTAAAAATAAGTGCGGGCATCACATTAGTTAATGCAAGAACTTTATTCCTCCATATTTCATTAGTATGAGACACAACACTATTTTTTCCATTGCTTATGCATTCTTTATGTCTGTCCGCTGCTCTTGCACAGTGTCAAGATTCAGTAAGATTAGATATATAAAAATATTCTGATACTATATTATTGTAAATCCATGAGGAAATCAATAATTTGATTACAACCTTATAAGTGGAGATCAAAATGGTTTAGGTGTATAGAATATCCTCCTATGCCTTACTGTAAAAGTCTTTGAAAAAGGTGAAACTGCAATCTACTACAAGCACAGCAAACATTACAATCTATTATAGGTTCTTGCCAACTGAATCCATTATAAATTAAGTTACATAAATATTATTTTCACATTTGTTCAGCTAACAAGGACACCACTACGTTCAAACTTAAGACAAGCACACTTTATGTGCTTCCTGTTTAGTTAAACCATTTTGTAACTGCATCAAGTTATCTATTTAGATGTATACAGATTGCATGTCAGTTCAGTTTGGCTCTGTTCTTCCATTACTCCTAGAAGACCAGTGTTACATTCCTCCTTTTCCCTTCCCACCCCTATTCTAATACGTACCATCAGCTTTTGCAATGTGTTCCAGAATTCTTTAGGGTCTATATATACATAGACATCAGCGTGCTACACAGCGGGATTCATTTGCCTAAATGTAGCATTTTAAATGACCTAGGATATCCCACCCAGCCTCAAGGAGGTGCTTCAGAAGGCTATGGGTCTCCTACATGTCCCCTATCATATCTTGTGGTCTTGTAAGGATGACTAATATCTTAAGAGGGTCCCAAAGCGCTACTAGATGTTCTCCATTTAGCCAAGATGATCCTATCTTTTCTGAAACAGCACCTGAGTATCCATCCCACATAGTTTAATAGAGTTTTGTGTTTTCTGGACTCTCATTTGACTCAGTTTAGATTACTTTGAAAGGACTTTTCCAAAATCCACTCTGTCTAGAAAACACGTGGTAGGAACTAATAAATATTTTTGAAAAAGCAAAAAATCAAGTCATAACAGTCAGCAACACTTAAGGGGATTCAGACAATCACCAAATGGCAGAGCACCATACACACCCCAACTGTTTTTAGTTAGAAAAAAGTAACTCTTATTTTCAAATGAACATGAAATGAATAAAAAACACTATAAAAGCATTACTAAAAATGATTCATCACAACCATGAGGGCTTTTCATTATGTAAAAACTATTATTGTCATTAGAAAGTAAAGGTTATATGTTGTCTTAAATAAACACTACTATATTCACCAGCCATTTGTTATCACTCTCAGCAGGAAGAATCTGACTAGTAGTTGCTAGATAAAACATTCCCCTACATATGTTCTATGTAAGGACAATCTTGTACCAACTACAGGAATTTAAGGATATTTATAAGAATAAAAAAGGCAACAAAAACTCAGAAAACTCAAAGAACTTCCAAATAATACTCAAAGCGTGGTCTTCTCCCCTCAAAAGTACCTCAAACCTAGTAAGTAGCAACGATGCAGATGTTGCAATGATATATAAAAGTTAAAGAGCCTAAACCTGACAGATTTCACATATTTTCACTAGTAGCTTTACGGGTGAATAAATGCGTCATCACCCAACAAAGAGGGAAGGGGAGGATTTTTGTCAAGCTCTAAATACAGTTGAATGTAGGTATCAAACAACTGTCAGTGCACATGACTACCAGATATTGAACGAATCTTTCCAAAAGCAATGAAGTCTTTTATACATACTGTTCAAAAAGAGCAATGGTAAAAACATTATGAGTGCAAAATGGTACAACTTTAGGTATCAATCTCGGCTCATACTCTGCAACAGAAATACATATCTACATCTGGCATATAACTGACCAGTTACAGAATGAAAGAGAGTTTAGCAAGGTAACCAAAGCTTTACTGTAAGTAACTTTCATTTCAAGAGCTTATTGGCTTAAGGTTGAACTTGAATTGGCTTGACAGACATACTTGACGCACTGAAAGTTAAGAAACCTCAAACACAGCTGCAAAGCTGGAAAATATCTAATAAAGCCAAGTTTATAAGGAATTATACAAAGAATTTCAGCAGCTTCAGCAACTTCAACTCCATTTTGCCGTTTTTATATAAGAAGTGTTCTTAACTGAAGATTTCGCAAGAGACTTAGAGAAAACTTTCTCATAGGAGATATTTTCTTGTGTACTGTACTAGTCATACAGGGACTGATGTGTTTATGAAATGCTTTGCTGTTAGTACCATAAATCACGTGTATGCAAGTAGCATGAGTAGCCAATTTTGCTATCAGAAGAAATCACACTGACCTATCTTAGAAGTTAAGTCCTAAAAGGATCTACAGTATGTCAGGAGATGATTAATCAGACTTATATGTCTGGAATACTGACAACAAAAACAAATTACCACTACCAAATTTTGATGTAATCTGAATTATAAAAATACACATAGTCCTGATGGAAAAGACATCAATGACTTAGACTCAATAGGACACACAAGAGTGGGATATATGCAGTTAGTATCCTTATACTACACACAACAGAACTTTTGTATTTTTCCTCTCCTCTGTAACCTCCCAATGCTCGTATTCTACAACAGAATTGAACAACTTGGCTTGGATAGTATTAGATGATTGTACTTCCATTACACAAGAGAAAAGATGGGTGGTAGGTGTCAATTCATGCTTGATCTACGTGTTAGTCCTTAGTGCTGGGGATAGACTAAGTAAAATCAGGTATAAGAATACAGAGATTAAAACTAGAACTTTTTTTTAAGAAATATAATAGTTTCATCCATCTGATGGGAAAAAAATTATATAAAGAAACTGCATAAAGATAACTTCCCACTCATTAAAAAAGCATAATCAATTATCAACGGTTTTGTGTAATAATGAAGTGGCTTCTGGTGCAATCTGAAAATATTACAAAAAGTTTTATCAAACCATATAATGTCTGAGTTCTTAGTTCCACATTCAAAGTTGTAATGATTTCTGTAAGAAAAACAAAAATGAACATAGAATCTTGTATTTTGTATTGCCTTTTGCATCAAAAGTTGGAGCAGTGCAATTTGTACGCATATAATGTATATGATTAGAAATACAAATATATAATTTATGGTTAGAAAAGGCTACAAAACATGCATTTGGGAAATGGAAGTTAGGAGAAAAAACAATGTAATTCTGGCTTATGAAAAGTTATGTTGGAGGTTTACAGAATATCCTAGCTGAGCTACATATATTCAAACTTCATTTTACATGAAAAGTACTTATAAAAACACTAGGAAAATGTTATAAGCACAAGTGGGCATAATTTTGGGCATAATTTCCCAAAAGATATGTATTGTAAGTTCACTATCAGCTTTTATCACGTTTCTCAGCTGTTTAAGATATTTATACATAAGGGTTTCATCAATGTACTCCGTATCAGGCTATTAAAATAACTTTCCAACGTCATTCTGGCTGCTTTCATTATACCCTAGAAACTACTGCATATACACTGGAATAAAGAAAAATGCATCGAAGTCACTGCAGTAGTTTCCAGTTGTCTCAAACTTGCATATAATCCAAAATTGATATGTCTTATCCTAAACTGACACTATAAGCCCTACCAATTGCTTTTATCACACTCATTCACATTCATTCATTCACTCATTCATTCATTTGTTGTCTCACAAATCCAAAAAATTAATAGTTCTAGAGAGTTACAATTTTATCAGTGCAATGAAAAAAAACACTTTGGAAGCCGGAAAAAAGAGTAACGAGCTTTTAACAACAGTTCTAGCATAAAAACAAGGAAGCAAGGCTAAAGCAAAACAAACAAAAAGACCCCCCAAAAAAACAAAACCAAAAAGCACATCCAAGAGCAAAGTGGAAGCTATTATGATTTAGAAACACTATGTAAAGTAGGTATATCTTCTTACTGATGACAGCCTGTAAACATGAAAATCTCTGACAACTGCCAGCTAATTAGGACCACATACAAAACCAGTTAAGAAGTAGGAGCAGGCAGGTAATCATCATGACTGTAACAGTTCTCATCCCTCCAAAATACAACTTTGAAAGAAACTGAAACATAACCTAGAAATTCCTGTATGGTTTTTTTGATATTTTGTTTGAATATCATATCTTTGAACCATATCAGAGCTTAAATTTAGTGCTTTAAAATTGGGTGGCTATATCCAACTGTCATTCTTGTCCTAAGGCGGCTATGAATAAAACAATGTATTGCTGCAAATAAATTAGACCTGGCCCTCACCTAACAATTTAGCATTGAATTAATCTACCCTGAACATCTACCTCAGTGTCAGTACCCACTATAACAACTACTAAGTAGGCTTCTGCAGCAGTGAAAAAGGGGTATATTCCACTACAGAACAACTCATACTTCCACAGAAAATACCAACCTCAGAAATGAGGGGTTGGAGGACAAATGCAATGGTTGTTTCTGCTCCTTGGATTATTTAATTTTTCACCTTTGACTGTTCAATATTTAATGAACAAAACCAATCTGGCATCAGTGACCAGACTTAAGATAGTCTTAAGCAGTTAAGTATCCTAATTACCAGACTAAACAGTCATAAGCTCTCTTGATAATGCATGATCTGGCATGAACTATTTTTAGCAGAAGTCAAAGGGTCCTAATACTATGAGACATACATTTATTAAAAACTGGATTAACACCACTAAGTTATTTAGAAACAGTGGAATTCTATGGTATCCATCCAAAGACCCTCCAGTTTTAGGAAACCGGTTTCACCATATGTGACTTATATTTGCCCTTTTCTTTCTGTTCAGCATATTTTCTTTGGAACACAAACAGCATTTAAAAGAATCTGACAAATTATCATGAAAAGAATAATCAAAAGAAGCAGGTGTTCTCTAAAGCAGGAAGATCTCACTTTTATGAAATATGTACAGTATTAAGCAACATAGATATGAAAAATGAAAAAAAAAAAACCAAAACGCTAAAACTCCTACAGAATGTTATTCAAGTTCTTCCTTGAGCTCTGCAATGAAAGCAGATAGAGAAAGGGAGAATTTCTGGGAAATCTCAGGCTCATTTCTCTACCTTTCACCACCAAAATGTTTTCATTTATAGAAATTCAAAATATTAACCTTGTGCTGTTGATCAATCCTCTGAAAACTGTTTAGGTATTAAAGATTATCAACACCATGCGTTTTGGCATTTTAGCTATCAGTCTGAAAGATCTCATCTGTGTATTCAAAAAAAAAAAAAAACCAAACAAAAAAAACCCCCAAAATAACAACAAGAAACCCCCCCCAGTAAACCAAGAAACAATCAGGGGAAGCAAACAGCCTTCCCTATACTGTCCCCAAATAATGTAGAAGCCTCCTGATCCTTCCCCAGAAAAAGACAATAAGAAACAGATTGTAGAACTCTTATCTCAACTGATTAATTATTCTTCACATCTCATTTTTACTCTCTAGAGGAGTGTTCTGTTTTCAAGCAACAGTATTCCTTTCTACTTATTCCCCAAAATAAGCAGCAGATATACCATAGGAAGTGAATTTTATTTTAAAAAAATATAGTATTGTTCGCCATCATAAGTGGAAGAGTGGCAAAAAAAATCATTATTGTTCCTTTAATATTACAGCATTCAGCTTGAGTCAGTAAATCAGCTAAAACACGTTCCCTATTTGCATTATAGACCTGCCCCATTACTGTTCCCATCTTTAGACTAAAAGTTCTCTAAACAAATGTGAAGTTCAGTGGATGAATATTTGTTTCTCTTCTAAAAGAATTTTTCTTTCCCTTGGTTGTTTTCACTTCAGATACTACCATTCAGATATGTATGGTAATATGTATTACTGGAAATTAATGATGTACAAAGAGGAAACATATTCAAGATTCACAGTGTTCATGCTAGAATTTGATTCTGTGGAATTAAGTAGAAGAGATAAACAGTGACTTAAATATATTAGACTCAAGGTAAGGCATTCTTTAAGTACATCTTGCGCAGTACCGTACATATTAACATATTGTTTGCACTGTAAAAATTTCTACCTAATGATGTCAGTATTTTTCAGGAAGAGAATTGCTGATAGTATCAGTTTCAGAGCAGCAATGAGGATGATACCATTGTTAATCCCACATATTTTACATCTGAATCAACCACTCTTGGCTGCAATAATATATAGATCTTTTTCTTCTCTAAACTTTCTGTATTTCCTTAAGAGTTCACACACCAGATCTTCCATTTTCCACCACTGTCTATCTACTTATGCAGGTTATCTGCAGGTGCCATTAAGTACAGATATGGATCAAAGCTCTGCATGCTCATCCATATCCTCCAGCCATACCTCCTATCAGACAGCAAAGAAACTCCGCATCTCTTTGCCCCTCCAAAAGATGCATGTGGCCATTTCCATTCTCAGATGTGTTTTCCAACATGGTTACTTGTGGATAAAGAATTTAGTATCAAATAACATTTGGCATGTACAGCAACTAGTGGCAATTCCATGAAACATGAAGTAGTTTCAGAACTATATATTAATGTCATACCAGATTCAAAAAACATTAATGAACTAAGAAAAGTTGCAAATTTTTTGTGCCTTAAATAGCTAAATTCTCAAATTAGCTTATTATAGTTATTTTTATACCATCAGACTATTCTTATTTGTTGTAGCTAGAAAACACAGTGCTGCTGCTTTTGATTATATTATAGAAACACACCAGGCATAGCTAGTCTGAAAATAATGAAAGGGATATGCCTTCCACCTTGGATGGGTAGATCAGGAGTAAAAAGTGGGTAACTGTGGCAGCTCTGATCAAAACTGAGTGTGGAAGAAAGCTAGAAGTCTCACTGGAAACAAATGAAAGTTCAAAACAAAACCTCAACAACAAAACCAATGCAGAAGCCTCAGAAACATTATTGCTGAAAGTTCTTCTAAGATATATTGTTTAGGAGTGACTTTTTTTGTTGATTTACCATTGACAAAGCAGAGGATAGGCAGCTAGGGAACATAAGCAGGTGAGAAAGTTGAAAATGGAAGATCTAGAACATGGAATACAAAGGAAACATTTTAAAGGACAGAAAATTCCTAAACATGAAGCAGATACAAAAAAGAACAAGTTATGGGTATTTCTCTCTTTTTCCATCCAAATTCATTTCTACAACATACACTGTTGGACAACCATGCAACTCAAAAGGAGAAAGAAAATAGTGTTAAACAAATGCTATATAAATTCTTATTCTTGTTTGAATGCTCAAAATCAGTATCGTTATTAAGGATTCCCAGATATAATCTGTATTTCATGAAAAAAAAAAAAAACAACCTAGAAAAGAGGTACCTAGGAACAACATTCTCAGTAACCTACAAGGCAAATTTCTTGTTCTGGGAGCATGAGATTTAGTTCTAGAATAATACACACCGCATTATTTATTTCTTCATAAGGTCAAGGAAAATGTTTCCTTTGGTTCTCTTAATCATTTTTTCCCCTGCCAATCTGAGAGCAAAGCAAATTAAAAATTCAAAAGCAATCTATATAAAACGAATTGCTGCCCAAATTTTCTTAGAGTTGCTGCAAAGCTTCAGGATCAAATTCTCTATAAATAATCAAGATACTTATCTAAAGGAAAACATTCATAGCATTACTAGAAATAGCAATATTTTATAAAGTATGATGAACAGTCTAACTCCCTCGGAAAAGCCAAGATTTTTATGCTACAATTCTAGGTATTTGAGTGACATTATACCAAGGAAGAACTTGTTTTAATATTGCCCAGATAGCAGAGAAGTTGGGTTGCATTTTGTCAGTGCTTCATACAAGGAGGAAGCAATGCAATGGGAAAGAATGCTCATAAAGATTTTCTGAGAAAGTTAGTTAAAGCTTTACAGTCTGAAGTATTTTGTTACCTCACTCTTGCTTTAAAAAAAAAAAAATATTGGCAGAAACATTCCTATGTATTAAGTTTTTTTAAATTTTCCCTTTAGTCCAAAACACTGGTGGCTTTGATTCGTTTTTACGGGTTTTTTTTTGTTTGGTTGGGGTTTTTTTGTTTTGCTTTTTAATGGCGCCTGCCCTCCCCCTTTCCATAATTTCTGGTCAAACATCCAGCTTTGCTAAGGAAGTTGCCAATTTGAGAACTGTTTAGTCATTATACTGTATTACAGTTCACAGTTGTGAGCAAATAAATTACTACAATTTAAACAATATTGAGGATATAAGAAAAAAAGAAAAATTGTATTCTAATGAAGAACAGGACACCTCTTTTGAAAAAGGTAAAAATTTAATGATTGGTTACAGTCTGCCACAAGAATGCCACCTACTATCTATTAGAGTGCTGCATTGTACCCACACTTAACTGTATGTGTTGCTTTCTTTACCTTATTTTTATAATGCTCCCCTGTGGTTTCCATGAATCTCTGGGCTAGAATGACAGAACTGTAGGGCAATGGAGATTTGCTCAAAGATAAGCAGGAATGCTTCAAAAAAATTGAGTTGTCTCTCAACATTAAAAGAAAAGCAAAAGGAAAGTAAAGAAAAGGAAAACCTCCAGAAAGGTAAGCATGAAAGCACAAGAGACAAAAAATAATCTGAAGAACAACTTAAAAAAAAAAGAATTTAAACAATACCCCTTTACCTAAGCAGTCAAGAGTACAAACAGAGGCTGAACACATGACCACAGTAGAGAAGGAACATTCAGAAAAAGAAAAGGCTACAGCAGAAAAGAAAAAAAAAAAAAGAAAAATAAAAAGAGTTCTTGAAGATATGTTCAGTCTGGGAAGATCCCTGTGTTACAATCCTATTATATAGGCAACATGCCATAGGATTCCTCTGAAATGAAAGTTTAAAAGAAGGTATTGAGGAAATAAAATTTTGAATTGTTCCAAATAAGTTGTCAGGACAAGCCATGTGCTGGTTTTAGCTGGGATAGAGTTAATTTTGTTCATAGTTGCTAGTATGGGGCTATGTTTTGGATCTGTGCTGAAAAAAGTGTTAATAACACAGGGATGTTTTCGTTATTGCTAGCAGTGCTTACACAGAGTCAAGGCCTTTCCTGCTTCTCACCCCACCCCACTAGTGAGTAGGCTGGGGGTGCAAAGGAGTTGGGAGGGGACACAGCTGGGACAGCTGACCCCAACTGACCAAAGGGACATTCCAGACCATACAATGTTGTGCATAAATGCATATAAAGCTGGGGGAAGAAGAAGAAGGAAAGGGGGGACGCTCAGAGTGATGGCATTTTTTCTTCCCAAGTAACCATTATGCATGATGGAGCCCTGCTTTCCTGGAGATGGCTGAACAGCTGCCTGCCAATAGGAAACAGAGAATGAATTTCTTATTTTGCTTCGCTTGTGTGAGCAGCTTTTGCTTTACCTATTAAACTGTGTTTTTATCTCAACCCACGAGTTTTCTCACTTTTACTCTTCTGATTCTCTCTCCCTTCCTGCTGGGGGGGGGGGGGGGGGGGTGGAATGAGCAAGTGGCTGTGTGGGGCTTAGCTGCCTACTGGGGTTAAACCACAAACCTGAGGTATCATCCATGTAAAATAACAGCATATGCTTCAGTTTTGTTACATTTTATGTAGTTTTTTTGCATACCACAACAAATTAATTTAAAGTAATTTAATGAATCCTAAAATAACATAGAATGGCTACTCACTTCCAAAGAACCATCAATAATCACACAAGTCTTCATAAAATTATCACAGGGAGAAAGCCAGAATAGGTATTGTAGTCAAACCATGATAACAATAGCAGTAATATATTTTCTAAATTATTGCTCTTCAGGAAGTTGTTTTGTAGTGGCTGTTTCAACATCATCGTATCTGGATAATTTGCAATAAGGACTTTTAAAAGAATTCATTAAGGAGTTCTCCTTACAGTTAGTATTGCTTTTCAATATCTATTGGGATACTGGAATGTTCCATGGGACTGCAGAACACTAAGATCTGAAAAAGTAATCATAGACCCATCAATCAGATAATTCCAAAGCAAAAGTAATCTACAAAATACTCTAATAAAAATTACACAATAATCTGCTGATTAATGTCAGTCAATGGGTCTCATCTACTGTCTTATTTAGAAGATCTGAAAGTCTACACATAGGAAATTTAAGACAATTAAATTCAGTAATTTAGACTTTTGTAAGATGCTTGCACAATAGTGTAAAATATTCTTGAGAGAAACTAAAATAATTCAGTCAGTTTCTTAATAAAAAAATAACATGAAAGCAATTTTTTTGTTCTATTTAGTTTGTAACTTATTCCACTCAAATAGCATTTCTAATGGGAAATTGTCAGTATTTGGGTGAGTTTCTAGAGTGGTCAGATTAGTTGTCTGATTTATAACTACTCAATCACCAACACTATCCAAAAAATCACTAAGATTTGAGAGAATGCTCAGCTCTTCAACAATTTCTCTTCAGTTTTTCATCTTGTTTAATAAAATTAATAAAGTTATTATGCTAAGACAATACAAATTTTAATCATAATATAATCTTTGTAAATAAACAATGCAGATTTTTAATTATTCCGATTTTTAGTGTACCTCAGAAAACACTAAAAGTTAGATTTTGATTTTTAAGGTTTATATTTTGTTATTTATTTTGGTAGCCTGTTTGACAAGCGCATCAAAACACTTATTTCCAGAGTTATGACTCATTTTTATTTCATTACTCATATTACCAAGTCTTGCAAATAATTCTAAGTTCACAACTACACACTGTATTTCCAAAATAATTTTCAGGTCTATACATTTAAACACATTTAGAGGTTTTTTTTCCACAAACTGAACTGTTATACTATGAACAAGAAAAATGGAATACTGAGATTATTAGTCATCACCCAATTCACACCTTTCACTTAATTCCATTGTTATCCTCTGTACAAAAAAAACCCAGGAAAATCTGTGAAAAACCTACCCTTCCTTTAGCCCATATTTCTCAAACAAGCTACTGATTACAAGCCTATCCTTCTTTGCAATTTGATGCATATTGGTTTATAATTTAGCTTGTGTTCTCTTTCAAATGGTACTAAGGATTTGTGAATACTGGTACTCTGGAGTTTTGCTTAGTTTGGGCTTATTGATTGTAAACCATTCCAAGTGAAGGAAAACTAAGGGAGAAGATGATAGCCTCCTTCCATCACTCTTGTCCCACAATCCTTTTTTGTTCTGGAAGAATTAACTTTTATTTGTCACATATACGTCATTAGGGCACACTAACACATTATGTATATTTATGTTGAGGCTGCTATTTCACTGAGTTATAAAAGTGATTCCATTTCTGCTGGTAATAAAATTAGAAAAAAAAATTTAGTGTGAGACTATAATCACACAGGAATCATCGTTGGATATGTTTAAACTGCCAATAGCTGTATAATCTGAGAAGTATTGGATATGCAGATATATCACACATGTGCTTGTATTATGTACGTGCTCCTACCCATAAATATTGATGTTACGTTAACTAATACGATAAAAAGATAAAAAGAGATACAGTGGAAAGGGTTACTATTTTAAATTCATTTTCTGATAGATGAATTAACTAACCTCCTATTATCTACTATGTGTAAGCCATTACATTTTAAATTCTATTGTATCTGACAAAAAAAATACAGCAAAGAAGTACTCTTGAAGCAGGTCAATCTCTTAAACAAGAAACATCAGTGAATATAAATAAACTAAGATTAATTTCAGGAACCTACTGGACACTTCTATAGTCAAGCAGACTGCAAATTTCAGGAACAAAACATATACCTGTTGTGCCAAATTTTCTGGTTACAGAATGCCTTGCTTTATGGACAGAAACAGTGTGGTACATCCCTACTTGAGTGTAAGCAAACAGGAATAAGCATTAACTGTACAGCAGAATATCAACCACTAGGTATCAACCTCCCCTCCTCCAACCCTCCTATTCTTTCTTTTCTATTTATGACCTATGAAGTCTGCACTTTCTATGAAGATGGAAAGAAAAAGCCATTAAGAGCATCTTCTGGTATTGTCAGATGCATCAAAATCTGCCCTTCATCTTTTCCTTCTCCCCTTCTCACCTTTTGCAGTTTCATCTGTAGAGCAGAACAAAAGCAAGAGGTCATTTTCTTAACACCTTTATGTCCATCAATAACGAACAGCTTCTGAACTCCACTTTTTGGCATTATATCAAATATAATCAGTCTCCAAGAAAGGAGTGCAGACCAAAGGCTTTAATACTTTCAAGTTTTCGTACATTGCAGTCTCATACATTACATTATATAGCACCTTTCATTCATAAAGCTGCAATGCAACTTTAATAAAGCCTATAAATGGCTTCTGCAATTATCTGTTCCAGTTTTAAACCTTTTCACAGTCTGAGAATACACCATGGCAATCACATTCAACTCAGAAAGCCCAGAAACAGACTGTGCAAGAAACTTCCATCTACTCCCTTATTTGCTCAGGTAATTTGACACAAACGCTTTCTTCTGGGAAAGCTATTTTTTTACTTCTACTGTTATTCTTGATAAAGGTTAATGAGCTGAAAGGAAAATGCAAAATAACTTTTATGTCTTCCTACGCAGGTGGCTTGTGTACTCATTATGTACTTTTAAAATATGACTCAGTGATAAACAAATAAGGAAAAGTACAAATTAAAACTTAAACAACCAAGGACCATCTTGACATCTCTGCTATCTCTAACAATGTGTTATTATTTACAAGACCAATTTCTCAAGACACCAGAAATAGCTGCTGAGCAGGACTACCATATAATCACAATATATTAATTTTAACACAAAAAGTTGACAAATGCATAAAAACATGAGCATTATCTGAAAAGAAAGTGGGTTCCTTTGAAATGAAGTACTGTGTTGTTTTTTTTTTACCAAAATGAGTGCGGGGGGAGGGGGGGGGCAGATTTGCCACTGATATTCAAGACATTTTTCCTTAAAATTACAGAATAGTTGCAACTGGAAAGGACCTCTGGAGGTCATCTGGTCCAATCCCCTTGCTCAAGCAGGGCCACCTACAGCCAGTTGCCCAGGATCTTCAGGTATTTGTTTCTGTTTCTTTAATACCAGCAGTTTTTACATAACATATATATTTTTTCCCCCATTAGTGTCACAAGGCAAGATGCTGTACTATACATCTTGAGAGATAATCAACTGCCTTGCCTTAAAAAAAAAATATATATATTACAGTCTCCTAGGGTTGCATGGGAGCCTGCAAAACTGCCAGACCACAAACCCTCACCAATTCGTTTGTTCCAACAAGTTCAGTAACTATTATAATAGTAAAATTGGAAGAATGTTCTTAGTCAAATCAACACTTACTTTGTATACCCTCCCTCTGACCAAAAGAAGTGAACGGTCAACTCCTTCCATCAGATTTGCCAGGCTTCAGTCAACATATCTCACTCACTGTGCATATTTCCAATTGGCATAGCCAGTAAAATCACTGCCTAGGTAGGTATTCAAGTCATTAAATTATGTGTTTGTAATTAAAACCTGAAAAACAGGTAATGCTCAGACTTGTCACTGAGCACTGAAGTAGTAAATTCATCAGAGAATTGTATTCTCCAACAGACAATGGCTGATCCAAAATAAACATGGTAATGCAGCCTACTAAGTTACAAATATTTTTCAACAAAAAGATACATTTCCACCCTACATTTTATAAAAAAAAAAAAAAAAAAAAGAGAGAGAGAGTGGTACTATTTCTATCACAAACAAACATTTAAATTCAATTAAAGAAGTGGTAATTCCTAACACCAACAAGTAATCAAAAATTTTCAGAAGTCAGATTGCCATTTTTCCCTTATTATAACATGTATACATTACACATGTAAAACTTTTGGAAATACTGGAGATGATTTTAGTGATAAACCAGGAACATAACCCCTTTCTGGCAACATCTGTCTCAGAGCAGAGGAAGGATATTTCTTACAACAGATAAGTCTTTCAGGCACTGAGGGTCCAGTTCTTCTCTTAGTTATAATTATTTCAATGAGTGTTTGTTGTATTAACTAATTGCATAGTATCTTATGCAAAATTACAGTTAATTAAGGACATTACAATAGCTCCAAATACTAGCTACATATCAGCAGGCTAATCCAACATTTCTATGCAGCACAGCAATTCTATCCACCCATATAAAATATTATTCTAGAATTATTAATAAAAAAATCTGTTTTAAACATTAAATTTCTAATTAGGTTTAAAAAAATGCTACCGTCAAAAAAGTGGTTTTACTCATCAGTTCAGATGTCTTTCTCATTAATAGTGGCAAAGATGGGCTGAAATTTCTCTCAACAAGCCTCCTTTCCAAGATAAAATGAAATAACTTCATAATGTTTATATTAATTTTTTTAACTCAGTAATAAATATTTAATCAATAATGTAATCTCTTTGTGGGGAAAAAACAAACAAACAAACAAAAAACCCCCACACAAACAAACCCAAAACAAAACACCACAGGATACATCAGAATACAGACTGAGGTGGGCTAAAACCCTTTGCCAAAGATGACACTTGCACAACTTTGGTTATTGGCCAGGTACAGGAGCAGCCCTGGCAACAGGAGAGTTGGAACAAGTTGAAGGCACTTGGGCTGGCCATATCTGATCAATGAAGCAAAAAATGTTACAATGTAGAAGTAATGGGTACCAATCATGTGAGTAGCAGTTACCCATCTTCTGACCTGAACAATGGGCTTGCTCACCCAGAACTGAGATCTTGAACATGGCAGAGACTGCTGAGGCTCATCCATTTCTAAGACCACTTCCCTCTGATGCTTATTCACATTGGTACTGTTGACATTGACAGGGGAGACCCTGAGGGTGACTACAAGCTCTGAACACTTGGGTAAGGAACTTGGGGACCCAGTGTCCCCCCTCATCCTGTGGCCAAGGAGACTGGCTTAGTAAGGAGCAAAAGTTTCCTACAGATCAGCACACCACAAGATCCAAGTAAAGAAGGGGGATTCCACTACCTTTGCAAACAGGTTTCCTCATACACCCAACCAGTAAGTTTCAGTCCATTGATAGGATAGATGAATTCTCTAGAAAACTGTCTAATTTTATTTAATATTTGATATTTTCTAACCAACATTCCAGATGAATGAAGCTAAATACTAAAGACTGATTACATCACTGTCACTGTTTAACCCCAGCTGGCAACTAAGCACCATGCAGCTGCTCACTCACTCCCCCTGTGTTGCGATAGGGGAGAGAATCGGAGGAGTAAAAGTGAGAAAACTCGTGGGTTGAGATAAAAACACAGTTTAATAGGTAAAGCAAAAGCTGCTCACACAAGCGAAGCAAAATAAGAAATTCATTCTCTGTTTCCTATTGGCAGGCAGCTGTTCAGCCATCTCCAGGAAAGCAGGGCTCCATCATGCATAATGGTTACTTGGGAAGAAAAAATGCCATCACTCTGAGCGTCCCCCCTTTCCTCCTTCTTCTTCCCTCAGCTTTATATGCATTTATACACATGACATTGTATGGTCTGGAATGTCCCTTTGGTCAGTTGGGGTCAGCTGTCCCAGCTGTGTCCCCTCCCAACTCCTTTGCACCCCCAGCCTTCTCACTAGTGGGGTGGGGTGAGAAGCAGGAAAGGCCTTGACTCTGTGTAAGCACTGCTCAGCAATAGCTAAAACATCCCTGTGTTATCAACACTTTTTTCAGCACTGATCCAGAACATAGCCCCATACTAGCTACTATGGAGAAAATTATCCCAGCCACAACCAGCACAATCACATTCAAAAAAAATGACAGAGTCAAATAGTTGACAGAGAAAAAAGAAGAAAAGATTGCAGAATTGAAATACCAGAAGACCTAGGATATCCAGTTTTAACCTGCTTTGCATTTTCTTAGATTAATTTATAAACATGACCTGCTTCTTTCATACTGATAATTGTGGAAGTTCACTTTGCTCAATCTGCATTTTCTACTTATATTTAGAAAGAAGCTATTGTTTTTCATTCCCACAATCCTTTTAATGTGCTAATTATAAATATCAAAATTCAGACTACTAAATAAAGTACAGATGTTAATCTCAAATAATAAAGATAGAGATCTGAATTTCATCGTTTTTATAAAAGATATTGAAAATATTTCATAATACAGCACATACAGTAGCAGATTGGTTTAGATGATATCCAAAAACTTGTTATAGATATAATTTTTAAGTGTAATAAATTATCACAAAAGTCAAGTTACCAAAGAGACGTAATTTTTTTTCTGCATTAGACACAAATTTAAAGAATATGCTATTCAGTAATTCAGCTGGTCTGATCCTGCTGAGATCATGCTCACAGTTTAGTGTCATTTAATTACCTAAATCTTATATCCGCATTTTGAGTCAGCTCCGCACAGAAGCATAAAAGGGAACAGCAAAACTTGTTTTGTGCATTTTAAGATCCTATTATTACAACTAATGTTCTACAGCAACACAAAATAAAAGAGTTATTAATGAATGTACTTTTTCAATTTCATATATCAGCATTAGTTGGAGTGAGAATATGTAACTTGTCTCCAAGATTTATTCTGAAACTACTGTCAAAGTAGAACAAAAGCAACTTTTATTTGTTTTGACATTTGCTTGATAAACAAAATTGCATTTCAAGATATTAAATTCAAAGAGCAAATTTCTGTCACTGAAATCATGTCTTCCGATTAGACTTAGCTTTTTGCTGAGAAAGTATCTGAAAAAAAAAAAAATTACTATGGTTCTATGAATGCCATACAAGTCTTCTGCTGATTACATCACAATTCTTTAAATTTGAAAAGAGCAAAACAGAAAGTGCACCATACCTGTGAATGTGTAGCTCATTTAAGAAAAATAAAAACACAGAGCAGAATCTTTAAGGGAGCACAATGTATTTCTTACATTTTAAGCTTTGCTGAGTAACAGCATCCAAAAGAAAAACTTCAACATCCAGAGCATTAAAAGTTCTACAAAAAAATTGCACAAAGCCCTGACATTTTAGAAACAAATACTTGTTCTGGACATATGGAAAGAACTTTATGGTATGCAAATTATCTCAGGTCTTAAAGATTTTCTAAGTATATTTGACTAGTTAAACTTATTTTTGTTTAAATTTTTCTCAGGTACAACATGCAGTCCAGTATAAATCCTTTTGATGTTGTTATAGTAACTAATTATACTAGAGAGACAATGAAATGAAACTGTTTTATTACTTTTTAGAATGAGAATAAACTAGTACTTCTATATTTGGACCTCCTACTCTATTGAGAGATGGAAAGCAAGGCTGTCTCTACAGCAGCACTTAAAGCAGAACAGGGAGGGAACTCCTCTGGCAGATGCTACTCCATCCTACCAATGCACAGAAAAATAAATGTAAAGAAAAAGGGCAAGACTTCTCTGGACCATCCCATCAGTGAAAAAAATGGAGCAAATAGAGATTTCCTCATAACTTACTGTGACATAATGCCTTGAATTTCAGCAGTGTAAGAAACTGAAACATATCTTTTCCATGCTCTTTACCCTTAATTAATTCTTATTTTTTTAACTCTATAAATGCATAGTTAGAGGGCATTCTAGAGCCCAGGTTTTAAAGTAAAGAAATAAGAAACACTATTATGCAAATCACTCTTTTCAGTTTTAGGATTTAAGAGTTGCTAATACAGTTTGTCATTAGACTGCTGTTCTGCCTAGTGTTCACTACTCTAATCCCATCTACCATATAGGCTCTCTCTTTTTCAGATCCTTCCTCAGTCACTGAGTAATGTCAATGAAAAAATCTCCCCATCTAAGCCTCATCTATTTCTTACAGACAATTCAGCCAAAATGGTCCTACTCCATGTTACTGCTCTCCACTGCATTTCCAGTAAGATTATGGTCAATTAACTTTATTTCCAAGTAACATCTTCACTCAGCAGCTATCTTTTCACACTGGAACTTTAATATGTGTGTTCCCTTATGCCTCTACTCCCTGTTGACGGTTATTTGATTTCAATGTCTTTATCAACTAGATAGAATTCTAGAATTCACAGCTGGATTTTCTCCATCAAAAAAAAATCACACAGAATCTGAGCTAATATTTGACAGAGTCCCTGAGGCTGGGGGAAAGAGAAAAATATTTCTACCTTTCTCTGAGATGCTATCACTAAAAATATCACCAAATACAAGTTACTGTTTAGTTGTGGTCAGACTAGGGTGAGAGATGGCAGAGTACTAACATTTAGGGAAGCTGTTCTGCTGCCATTGCAGATGCTTCCTAGGGAAGAAAAACAAGGACCTTTTCAAGTTATCAGAAGTCTTGCAGGAAGTGTCTGATATCTCATAGTTAATATACAGAAGCTTAAACGACTAAAGTTTTTTCCTGACCATATGAGGATGAGAAAGAAAAATTCTGTTCCCCTTTCCTGAGGAGAGAAACTTTCTT
This sequence comes from Haliaeetus albicilla, assembly GCF_947461875.1. Lineage (NCBI taxonomy): Eukaryota > Metazoa > Chordata > Aves > Accipitriformes > Accipitridae > Haliaeetus > Haliaeetus albicilla. The sequence continues at coordinate 22,147,018 of NC_091488.1, forward strand.
ATCTAGTGGGATGGCCTTAAGAAGCACTTATTTGGTTTGTTTGATTTCTTTAATTCAGTCTGAGAAATTGAAAATCTGAACTCATAGAAATTGCTTCTATTTTGGGTACCATCATAGAGTTTGCCTTGTTAAATAAAAAACATTTAAGAATTTTGTGAGTCTGTATATATACGGACATGTACACAAAAATTGCAAAAATGTTTTACTCCACTGGACATTCGTCATTAGAAAGCAGAAATAGTGACTGTGGGAGAAATGGAAACAATGTTAGGCAACAGAAAAATTGGAGAGGTCAGATAATCACTTTAATACTAGAATTAGAATTAACTGAGTTTATTTAGATTTCAAATTAGTATACATTACTAATATAATCAGACACTAATATTAAAATTTCAGAGTGCTTCGTATGGAATCTTTCTCCTGCCACATTACCAAGGAACAGGAACTGCATAAATGCACCACAGTAAGGCATACCTATTTCATTCTCAGTCCCTCTCCTGACTGTTTCTGCTCAGGCATATACATATCCAATTTAATATAATTAAAAATATATTAACATATAAAATAATCTCTGTAAAGTTGAGACTCAGCTGTGTATGATGGAGAAATCTTTCAAGTCCTAACACTTCTACAGCTGTAACTAGCAACATCCAGATGTGCAACAATGGTGTTAGAGTTTTAATGGCATTGAAGGTACTTCAATCTGAGTTTGGATCTAAGTGGGGCCCCAAAAGCTGTGACAGCAGTCATCTAGTGGTCAGGTAACTTTCTCCTATATTAATTTTAGCTTTAGTTGATCTTCTCGCAATCATAATCCTATGGTTAGCCAACAACTCATAACAAGTAGGTATTCTGCTAGTGGCCCTAGGAATAATAAAGAAAATATATAAAAAAACACAAAGGAAAAGTACATAAGCAGCTGTTTTAGAGTAAGCATTAAAAATACTCCAAGTAGACCCAAGACTGAGGAAGACAACACCACCACAGACATCACACTTCTGCTGGCAAAGACTTTGGGATGATGACTAACCCTTTCCTTCCACTTGTATTAAGGACTATGGAAGCTGTCAACCCTAATAAGAACAGGTGTTTGTACCATTTTGACTACACTGGTAAACATAATGGGAGTAATAATAAATTGACTCCACAAATAGGGTGTTTCCTTTTTGCCCTTAACAAAAAATTGAGTGTAAAAGGAGACAGTGTAATGCTAGTCCTTCTAGCAGGCAACATTTAAAGTAGTGAAGGACAGAACTAAGGACTGAGGGACAGAATTTTCTTCTGCTTTGGGCACAGATGTGCCAAACCACAGTTCTACATTCAAGCCTATCTTGGAATAGAACATTTTAAAAGTATATTATTACTTCATTTTTTTAATAAAAATCAATGGTATGCTATATGATGGTAAGAAAATAATTGGAATTAAAAAAAAAAAAACAACACAAAAAACCCACTCAACCTACAAGAACAAGATGTCAAAATTCTCAGAAATATACTTATCCTCAAAGTTTTTGTCAGTTGTTCCATTTTAAAAGAAAACTTACTTAACCCTGGGGATTTTGGTACATTTCAGGTAGAGACTTAATCATAAACCCCACTGCTTACCTCCCTCCTCATATTTTACACCTGCAAGGATTAAATCTGTCTAGTGCTCAGTCAATAGAATCTGCATCACCAAACTATATTGAGTACTCACATAACAGAAATCCTTTTCTTTTGAGGTAATGGATGTATAACTATTCACACTGCTATAACGCTTAACAGTTGAGCAAACAGAGCCTACCAGAACAACTGAAATGGCCTAGGTTGTCTGATAACTGGGACCACTTGTTCCCTGGTGACCAAGGTCACTATATTCCCAACACTAATGGCAGAGCTGAGCCAGTCTAGTTTATTTAAGAAGAATGCCAAAGTGACAGGCATGGTAGAAAAGCCACACATTCCCCATGCAATTGTTCAACATTGTAGTGCATGGGGTTCAGGAGCCAGTAAGAACTAAGGATGAAGGCTTAAGCCTTCATCATGGCAGGGAAATGGGACATGAAAATTTTCAGAGCTGCTCAAATTTCTTTGTCTTCTTTACAGTCAATCCCAATGAGTCACATACAGCTAACATCTTCTGTGCTGAAAAGGCTTCTGCTGAATCTCAAAACATCTTTCAGCTCTATTCCCTCAAATCTATCCAGAGATATGAAAATCTATCATACTTTGTCCTCTTAGACTTGTCCTATTTTTCCACTATTGTGACTGATGGAAGGTTAAAACCTTTTGAGTACGTTAAAGAAAGATCTTGTTAGAATATTGAACTGACTACTGCTCATTTCCAAGCTAGAGATGGTTATATGGGTATTTTTAATCCCCAAACTGATCATGCACGGACACTGAAAGTTTAATGATTTCCTGCTATTTGTAAGGATAAGAGTCCTTCTTTCTCTTCCTCTGTATGCAGTGAAAACTTACAGACAGCTGGAACTCAGCAATTTAGTTTTTTCCCCAACTGGAACAAGGGTGTAGCTATCTTAATATCACAGATGTATAAAGTAGCATATGCTTTACTTACTGGATGTAGGTGTGATCGTATGATGGTTCACATCAAATAATTACAAAAGAGGACCCTCTGAGTGTTACAATACATGCACACCAGAATCTTCAGATGATCTCAGTACCAAACTTTTCCATTAACTCATTCCTGTTGGAATCAATTAAAGGATCCAAAGACCAATTATTTTGTTTCCAAAATCTTCAAACCACCACAATGTAGAAGAATTCTATTGTTTTATGTACCTTGCAACCCAGCCAGGTGGACACAATATGAATTCTGACTTTTGTTTTTATTAACAAGAGAGCAGTATTTAGTATTTTGCCAGGGGGTGGGGTGATCAGGGCTGGGAACCAAAAAAAAAAAAAAAAAAAAAAAGCCACAAGACCACACAGAATTTCCGTATGGATTACTAAGTGATAAAACGATGTAGACTGAGCTACAGCTTTAATTTTAAACCGTCGTTAGTTTAGCCACAAATATGGCTATTAATGGTACACAGAAGCAAAAGGAGCAACAAAGTCATAAACAGCAGCATTACATATGTGAGCAATATAGATATGACTTCAGAGTGAGTATGGAACACAAACATGAGTCCTAGGTATTCAGGACAATCCCCCAAATACCCATTTAAATTGAGAAGCTGCACCTATCACTGACTTCTTATAAAATAAAGCTTAGTAACAGTTTCTAACTTTTCCAGAAGTGCATAGTGGCTTAGGCAGTTGAAATTTCAGTCTTATTAAAAGTTTACATGTACTTTTCTAAAATAGTGTAGCTACTTATTTTCAACACTGTACATATTCTTAATGAATTCCTGACCAAAAAAAGTTTAGATACCTTTTTAAGACTAGAAAGTTAAAAAAAAAACCACAAAAAAAAACCCCAAAAACCCAAAACCCAACGCTTCACATTACTCCTTGTAATAACACTGCTATTAAAGTTTGTTTCAGCCCAAAGCACCAGGCACTATATTGACACACACCATGAAATACACTTGGATGAACTCCAAGATTGAGAACCACCAGAAAAGCAATTGAGTGTTTAAGAGTTCATCTGTCTTTCTGACATAGTATGGATTCAGTCTCTCACAAATGAAAACTTCCTGGCAACATCAGCAATAAACTACCAGTCCTGGTTTCACTCCTTTAGTAAATAACTGGTAATGTAAAATTTTACCTCATTCTCCTGTCTTGACTTAGAGGCCAGAAAAAGGTATGAAAAATGCAGTATATATTTAAAAGGGTGCTGCATAACCATGATTATTCTAAAAACCTTACATTTATGAGTAAAGATTTTTCTCTGTAAGAAGATATTAAATACTAGGATATACACAGAGTGACAGACAAGGATATGCCATGGGAATTTCAGTTTGTTTATACTCTTACTGGAAGGATAATAAAGCTCAAATTATTCCAATGCTTTTGAAAAGAAGTGCAAAAAAGCAAAAAAAATTTAAAAAAAGAGAAAAAAAAGTTTGTTAGTGTACTTAGATTTTTGAGAATTTTTCTTTATTAGTAGAAGCCTATGAACCAGTCTTAAATACTGTACAATTAGAAATAACTCCTTAAACCTCAACAGGGATGTGGTGACATCCTGTAAGTCCTAAACCATATGGTACATCACCATAAGATATTTTCCACAAAATTTGATTACACAGTTCTTTTTGGAGGTAGCAGCAAGTGCATAGGTAAAGATACATCACGTTATAAACACTCAGCTGTTTAGATTTGCTGAATTTCTTCAATATTAAAATGAATGGTGATAAGAAGAAATTATAAATTCCATGCCACAGCACAAGAATTTTTATTAAACGTCATTCTAAATAGACATCTACAAAGGGTATTCATAAGTTCACAGCCTACTTGTAGCATCAAAAGTCAATTATTTTAGGGCTTAGAAGTCAGTATACAGAATAAGGTCCATTACCAATTCAGTTGAATGCGTATACCCTTTATGGGAGAAGCAAGAACATGACTTCAAGCAATACAGTTGTTTGGTTATATTTCTGTTGTTCTTACTCTAAAAAATTGCTTGCTTTCAGAAGCCTGCCCCTTTTTCACAGACTAGTTCAGGTTAAAATAGTTTGGGGGGGGTGGGGGACAAACAGTACTTTGAGAAAAATCAGGATGAAAAGACTTTGCAAAAGATTCTCTTTCACTCTAAACACTAACAAAATTGCTAAGAAAAGAGCACAGAATTCAGTGCAAGTTATGAGCAATCAGTTGTTAAGAGTCAGAAAGAAGTGGCCAAAAGTATTAAATTACACAGCTATTGAAGTATTACATAATGAGATTCCCAAGCCAATTCCAGAAGGGTTTTATTTTATCTTTTTATGTTTTGTAAGAACTTCACAATCTCCAAATACGCATTATTTGAATGAATTGCTTATCTCTCGTAAAGAAATGAATTCAAATACTATGTTTTATTCAGATATCCTTACAACAGTGATAGAATGTATAACTAGTCAAATTTTAAGTAGTTAAAAGTACTTAACAGTAAGTATTTATTTGCTAACATTTTTGCTCAAGTATTGGTTTTACTTTAATAAGATTTTCAAGTATCTCATCAAGTCTATTATTGTCTATTTTGACAACTGTCCCCTCAAAGTCTCCTTGTTTTTCTTTCCTCAACATAGCAAGTGGCAAAATTAAATCAAAAAAGTCTTGGTGTCTTCCAGCATTGTGAATACACACACACACAAAAAAACCTCACACCCCAAAACAACAACAAAAACCCCTGCACACCAACCAACACCACACAACCACCAACACGTGAATGTGACTCAAGATATGGAGCTGCACAGAGGAAATAAGGCACCCATAGGACTTCTATAAGAGAAGTTATACAGAAAGTGAAAGAGAAAGGAGAATGCAGGCTTAACAAGGCTGCTGTGTCCCTTCACCCCATACAAGTAAAGAGGAATGAACAGGCCACAGCAGAAGCCTTCTTGCTTTCCCAGAAGGACAACACAAAACATCAGACCTACAAGTGATATAATTTTCTGAGTGAAAATGGGCAACTGGGGATCTGGTGGTCTGAACTTCTGAAGCAGCATGAAGACATCATAGTACTGGACTTGGGCCCTAAATTTCCAGCTAGAGTTCTATCATGCAAATCAAATCCTCCTCAACAAATCTTAAATGTTTCTTATTTTATCACTTTTGTAAGATTAAAAAAGCTAAAAGTAGTGATAGCTTTTTATAATAACAATAATTGCAATCTATAAAGCAGGAAATTCTTTATTGCTTAACTATAACTTTATTAACGAGTATATTTCTATCACATTAACTACCCTATAGCTGATACTACCTGATCTAGTCAGAGCTGGTCAGTTCAACAGCTGCAGGCTGAAATATACTACTATATAAATGAAGAAAGCAAGCTGACAATTAGCATTTAATATTTTTTAAATATTAATTTCATTTTTATAGCTCTTAAATAATAACTAGCAATTGATTGATAAATTCAGAAATACATTATCAGCCTAGATGGATCAAAGAAAAATGGAAGCTTTTTTCCACACAAAGCTTAATATACAGAAAAAAAGAGACCCTAATAGAAACTTTGCCTCAGCCAACTCTATTAGATGAGTGCAGCTTGACAAATCAACACAGCATTCCCATATTTATAGCTTGTAAGGGAGATTGGTTGTTCTGCTATGTAAATATTATTTGCTTGGTTGGGATACTTTGCCCTTCCCTTTTCTCCCCTGAGTTCATGTTTTATGCACCTTACCCTACAGAAAAAGGTGAGTGTTTTAAGTCTCACCACATATAAATGATGCTTTCAGTGAGTAATTAACTGTCTTGTGTCCCTTGCTCTTTCTATTAAGTGCTTGCAGACCACAGTTTCTGTGGCCTATTAAGCCTAAAATGACTTCAGCAAAACGAATTCTTTAGTTCTCACCCAGAATGATGATTTAAGCAGTATTTCATCTATACACAAAAAACCCAAACACAACACACACACACACATCAAGTAAAGGTCTGAGAACAGAGCATGGACTTTGCCACAAAGATACAAGCTTCCTTTTAGATTGCTGCCAGTCTATTCTTCTTTGTTTTTTCTTCCCCATCTTTAAAAAACACTTTTTAGCTTTCCTATATGAGATTCTCAAGCTGTAAGTTCTTCACAATTGTGTTTAAACCAATAAAGAACGCATCACAAGTCAGTATACTTTGTAAATAGCTACATCAAAATAATTACACTGCATAAAGACTGTTCAACAAGGTAATGTATGCTACCACCTAAATTCAAAAATAAAAAGGCTAACTTTTCCTTTTTTAAGGGAAGTAGAGGTCTATTTTTAAAAAACAAAAATTAAAAAAATATTGGTTGCATTTGATTTAATGTTTATGTCAGATGACGAATAATACTACGAATAAACAAATAAATTTAAAAGCTTTTGAATCAACAAAACATGATTTTCTACAAGTTCTCAGCTGCTAATTAGCTTTGATCAGAAACATTTTGACACTATCACTTACTTTTTAGGGGCAAGGGAAGAGGATATCAAGAAAGTAAATATTTTCATGACCATTGTAGTTTCAGGCTATAGTAACTAAAACTATGTTTGGTATTTTTGACCAAAAAAAAGAAAAAAAAAAATCTAAGTATTTTCCATAGGAAAAGACATAACCATTGCCGTAAAAGTTTCTCCCAATGTTAAAGGAAACTTTCATACAGTAATTAAGCTGGTCAAAGCACTTAGCACTTTACATGATCCAGGGATACTGTAGCTTCCTTTGGTCATAGGAATTTTTGAAAATACAGCATAATGTCTAATTTCCTTCCCAACTGAACTCTCAGAATCACTCTGGAGTACTCTTGAAATTGTAACATTTAAGAGATTACTTTATTTGTAAGACAAAATAACCACTCAGCTGTGGATAACCAAATAATTATATTTTTCTATAAAGATGTTAATCATATGTAGTACTTTTCTCAAATAATATGGCATTGCTTGTATAACTTCAAATGTAAACTTTGTTCTGACAACTGTGATATGAAAAGTCTTGTAGGTAAGTTATTAAAAATATATTTTGATAAGATAGGTTGATACTGTGCTTATTGTTCTGAAAATGTTTCTTTTCTTCACTGAGGAAAACTGGCAATTCAGCACTTCAGCAAAGAGCATTTCTTTGCAACTGACTACAAAAATATGCTTGAAGAAAACACATTATGCAAACACTGCACAACCTAGTCCGTATTTTATAACTACAGAAATAAGCAGAATATATGTGTGAAACACTTCTGAGTGTTGACTTTACCCATCAAGATACCTGCATTGTTCGTTTTAAGTGAAGTAATGCAGGCATTAGTACAGTTATGCTAACAGAACTTTTGGCAACTGATTTGCATTTTGAAGGAACTTCTGCATTGGATACTTATCAGTTAAAGATCCATATCATGCTTGCATCGAATTACATACAAGACACCACAGTTCAGCTTTAAAATATTTCATGCATATCTAAAGGAGTTTTTCAGCAATAAATCACTCATCTGATTTAACTAGCTTTGATGTTATATTTCTATAAGGAAAAAAAAAAGTGCTCCAGTTTTGCTTGTTACTCTGTTGCTGGCTATGACATACTGCCACCAGGTGGAGATAATTTAATAAGAAGCTACCTATTTATGTATAGAGACAGTGGGATGAATTTCATAATCTCAAATTGTTACTGTAAATGAAACAATCAATGAAAATGAACCTGAATTAAACTACTTAACTCTGGCATATACATTGTACTTACTGCTAATATTAACACATATAGACTCCAAAACTTGATTAAAAAATATTCTGAAAATCTCAGATTTTATCTTAAAAATTCAGAACATACAGAAATTCATTATAAAGCCTCAGCAGCAGTCACTAAACTGGAGAACCAGTTCAAATGCAATCCTGCAGCATTATATTGTTTCACCTCAAGGAGGGCATGTGTATGTGAATTAACAGAAAAAAACACAAGACAAAACAATTTTAGTCATGAGACTGGTTAGACAGAATTGCTGCTTCTCCAACAATATCCAATAGAAACCAGGCAAGTGTATATTTTAAGTGATAGCAGAAAAAGAAAAAACCCCAATTGTCAAAGACAATACATGGCTGCTCTCTTCCCAGAGACAGATTACAGTGTTACATGAGGAACAGCACATTGTTTTCCTCAAGGTCTGTCATGGCACTTGTACTGCATAGCTTCACAATGCAGTATGTACTTTGGGGGAATACAAACAGCTTTAGAAAACAAACATAAGCAAATACAACGTTTGAATGATGTAGTAGAGTCACCTCACCATTTTCATGACCTACACTAGCAGCACAATCCACTCATATGCACCTCCCCGCTTTAGATAACAGGAAGGAAGAGCAAGCATTTCTTTCATCATTAAGTGTTTGCTGGATAAAGGTAATGAAAGCAAGGAAGAAAAGGCGAAGAAGGCTGAGAAACAAGGAAGACACCATATCAGCATTTGGCCCTCTGGAGATTTCCAATTGAAGACACTGTAGTATCTAGAACACATCGTCTTTTTTGTACACTTATCCCTTTTCCAAGGGCAGACACCAGTAGAAAAGATTTGCTATCAGGAGGATTATAAGGAGTTAGGTTGGTGGTGAAGTTCACAACAGGCTCCATGCCAAAACAAAATTAAAAGCATCAAACCTCCGATTTAGCTTTACTACAAATTGCATAGCAAAGCAAAGATGGAGACAGTTTCTCATATGAAAAATGCTTGTTAATTTTACATGTCTAGCTGTGGACTTACATAATTTTTCAGATATTTAATACTACACAAAAACTAAAATTGGGCATCAGTCTTTTTTTCATATTTAGGCTGTCATTCCCTATTCTTCATTACACTTTTGTTTAGGTTTAGTCCTTCAGGACTTAAAAAAAAGTCATCCTCATATGTAATTGTTCTTGAAAGCACTGCTTTACATTCTTCATTTAAATTAATCTTTCATTAGTATGTATTTAAGTGTTCTTTTTGCTTTAATTTGTAATTTCCTCTTTGGGCAGAGAACACAGTACAAAATGTAGTGATATCATGTGAGATATGAAGTCTTTTTAATTATACTTAGTTACCTTTTTAAAAAACATAGAATTATGACATTACAAGCAGAGAATAAACACAAATGAATTCACTTAAAATATTTGCCCTGTATTCCTTAGACACAAGTTTTAATATGTCATAAAATGAAGGATCAACTATCAAAGTGAAGATTATGCGTTTCAGAGGTGTTTTTAAAAGCAGCACATTATTTCTAAATTGGAAGGCTCTCACTGAATTAAATTTAGCCTACTGTGTTTAGAGAATACAGGTAGAAATCCTGTGGTTAGTACTTTGCAAAAAGCTAAAGATTGAGATCTATTAAGGAATCATTGATGAAATGTATCAACTAATAACATATTAAATTGGAGTTACGATGCCATTTAATGATTTAATGTGAGCCTGGAAAAGCATTTGCACATGAACCAGGACTAGAAACCAGATGTTTCCAGAAACTTGAGAACACTCAGTCTGTATTAAAAACTAGAATAACAGGTATACAAGGTTGCAATGTGAAGAGCAGTTACATGGAAGCAGTAACAAATTAGCATTTTCTAAACTTGCAAAAGCTCATCTACATTACAAACTTTCATCTGGGTATACTAGGGTCCAAGGTTAAGGTTAATGCTCAAGCAAAAATGCATTCAAGCATTTATTAGGTGGTGAACAGGATTCAACAGAATTGGGAAAAGAGACAAGAAAACATTGCCTGCCACGAACTATAACTATAAATAATTTCAGTACTTTGACATATACATAGATAGTTTGATATACTTCCAAATCATATGAACTTAATATTAGTAGTGACATCAATTTCTTTCCTCTATTTATTACAGTAATACAAATCAGATGTATCTGATTAGAAAAATGTGGCCAATATTGTATGATTTATTTTTTGGTTAACTATTGAAATCTAAATGACAAAGCAATGCAATTTTAAATTAAAGCCTAAAAATCTTTTATTTGCATGAGTGGAGTACCTATAAATGAAAAGAAAGAAATGTTTGTTAAGTTGCAAGATTTGGATAGTATGTCCTGCCATGGACACTGCTGTTTCATAAGACAGGATATGAAACATTCCAGACTAACATATCTTTCAATTTGTCCTTTCTTTTTAATGAGTGTATGGAACTAGACTTCGACATGCTGAATATAAGTTACTTGCTGGCACTATGATTCTTTTTTTCTTAGGCAAAGTTGCTTCTATAGCATTAACTGAAACTATAAAAAGAGCAAATTTAGGAGAATATTTACCCATCTTCTGTGGTTCCAGGCTTCTGCGTTGTCTGGGAAGGCCAGAAAAAATAGGTAAATTGAAGACATTAATGACATTACTATAGGGAGAATGCAGAAATTTGTCTGGCACTTGTAATGTGTCAAATGTGGAAGTCTGAGTTCTGGTAATTGTATCCTACCCTCCCAATACAAATTGTTAGAATCTGGTTAGTTATGCATACCGCTAATACGAAACTGTAGACTGCTTACCACAACGAACAACTGACATAGTCCTAAATGCCAACACATAACATTAATTCATTCTCCCTTATAATGGCCACTGTTCTGTATTTCATTGCGCTATGTCATTTGTGAATTCTCCCAGGAATCTCTGATGAATACTGTCTTGTCATGGTTTAGGCCCAGCCAGCAGCTAAGCACCACATAGTGGCTCGCTCTCTCCCCCTGCGTTGGGATGGGGGAGAGAATCAGAAGAGTAAAAGTGAGAAAACTCGTGGGTTGAGATAAAGACAAATTAATAGGTAAAGCAAAAGCTGCTCACACAAGCAAAGCAAAACAAGGAATTCAGTCACCACTTCCCATTGGCAGGCAGGTGTTCAGCCATCTCTAGGAAAGCAGGGCTCCATCACGCATAACAGTTACTTGGGAAGAAAAAATGCCGTAACTCCCCCCCTTTTCTTCTTCTTCTTCCCCCAGCTTTTTATTGCTGAGCACAATGTCATATGGTCTGGAATATCCCTTTGGTCAGTTGGGGTCAGCTGTCCCGACTGTGTCTCCTCCCGGCTTCTTGTGCACCCTCAGCCTACTTACTCACTGGTGGGTGGGGTGAGAAGCAGAAAAGGCCTTGACTCTGTGTAAGCACTGCTCAGCAATAATGAAAACATCCCTGTGTTATCAACACTGTTTTCAGCACAAATCCAAAACATAGCCTCATACTAGCTACTATAAAGAAAACTAACTCTATCCCAGCCAAAACCAACACACACGCACAACTAAGTACTTGCTGCAAAGTTCTTATAGTCCAGGAAACTATCTTCTCAGGTACCTCTGCCTAGACTTCAAGATCTCTATGATATATGCCCATCTATGGTGTCTTCTTAATCAATGCTTTTTTCTGTTATACTCTATTATACTCTCATAATTCCTGTAAATTGGAGGGCATATATATTCTGACATCCTTTATGAAAACATTGTAAGAATACATTAAAGGAAGAATCAGCTATTTTTTCCAATTCTTCCACCCATAATAATTTGCCATTTCCAAGTTATTTTATATTTTATAATCGTCTTATGACTAATGAATGGAATCAGCAATTCTGAATATTTATTTGCTGATAGTACAGTGATTCTCCAGCACCTTATCATTAATTGTTTAAAAACATACACAAAAGTCACAACTAACATTCTTGCTCTTCAAGATGAGTCACTTTCTTAGATCTTCTCTGCAGAGAATACAAATACCGATCATTTGATTTCATGTTTTCAGTGACAGCTTGGTGAAGCTTACTTGGCTATGACTTCTCTAGATACCAGATTCTTCTTTAAACACCCCCAGAGCAGTTTTTGTCAATTCCACAGAAAAAAATCATGTTTTTGTGTTTCTAATGGTTGTAATTTCTATTACTTCCATTGTTTAAGAACTGCTACTTATTTTGAGAAGTCAAAGCATTTAGAAAGCATTTCTTTCGGTGTGTAAGACTCGACAGCCATATCTTCAGGGTACTAATGAAATGCTGCCTATTTTTAATCTCAGATTTTGGACTTAATAAATCATTGCTAATTCATAACAAGAACATGACATGAGTGAAAACAGCATTAATTCTCATTGCATGGTAAATCACTGCACAGATTTTACACAAATATGCTATTATTTAATATGGATTATTTAAATTATTAACTGTTATTACATAATTAAATAGTGCATTTCAATGTACTTTTTATTTACTACATACAAACTTAAAGGAGAAATTTCAGTATTTAACAACTCAATCAAGAATGCAGGAGAACAGCACTTTTTAGGTGAAAGATTTAGTATCCTTCTGTAAGCACAGCATTACAGCTTCACCCTCAATTCCCTTTACCTCCTTCTTAAGATCACTTAGTTTTATACAACCATTAATTTAAAGGCTGTTCCACATTTTCCTTGCTCTTATAGATGGAAGTAATCTTTACATTTTCAGACTAAAATTGTTCAGTCAGTTCAAACCCATTTGTTCCTGCACCAAGCACGTACTTTAACTTAAAGGACAACTCTCCTTCCTTCCACTTTACTACTCTGGAATTTTTAGGCACTCCAAACATACCCCTCTCCACTTTAAAGTAAATAAGCCCATTTTTTCTCATGCCCTGATGCCTTGTTTCTCATCTTGCACAAAAACTTATTCTTGAAAATGGATTACCAGACTTGTATACAACATTAAAAGAACAGATTTCATTGGAACCTGGGACAATTGCATAACTACATAAATAAAATTATTTATATTTAAACTATATGAGATATATATATTTACATACACACATATATACAGCCTTGCACACTATTTGTGTTAGGGCAGCAAGCCTGTACTGGCCAGACATCTTTCTTCTACCTTTTAAACAAAGGTACAGCATTTGCCACTAAATCTTTCAGTTTCATTCAAGATCACAGGATAGAGAATAGTTACTCATTCATTTTGGCTTCCACTTGCAATGCAGAAATCTTCCAATCGTTATTCCCCCTATTAATTTTCTCTTTGCCCTTTTTAATACCTCCTTCCCCTCATTATAAAATCTTGGTACTTCAACAACTAATTTCAAAGATCCTGGATTCAAGAATGCATGGGATACCTCAGAATGTGTTCCACAGTCACCAGCACACTCAAGAAGAGTTACAAAAAGTAGCAGTATGAAATGATGATGAAAGTGGTTGAGATTTCAGAAAGAACTGTGCTGTAAGTGGATAACTTGAGTCAAAGATACACAGTTTGTGTATCAGACAGGAATTACTAGATACCTTGGTTTATGTATCTCAAATTGTTTTGTCTCCTAAGGCTCACAGATCTTCCACCATAAGTTGGGGGGTGGGGAGAAGAGAGAGTGCCACTTCTGTCTTCTACCATGTACACTGAGTAAGTTGAGGGCAGACAAATCCTGCTCGTGACTCACAACCACTATTCTACAGATATGGAGAATTACTCATTATAAATATAAAACATTGACTCATGCATAGGGGAAACCACTGTCTAGAGTCCCTTTTTAAATGAAACAGTACTCCTGTGTAAGAAGGAAACTAGGGGGACGATGGTGGGGGTGTCACAGAGCAGGATGAATAAGTGCTGAATGACTGGGACTGTAGATTCACAATCTGTATGTTAGGTATAAATACTGCTTTCTGCATTGGCTGCACCACTGTAATTGAGTTGAGAGGTAACATTTTATGCCACAAATCTATACAGAGAGTCTATGATTTCTAGCTATGCAAAGACCAATTTTTCCTCCCTCCTTCACTTTCTTAAAATATGTAACTTTTATTTTAAAATAAAAGCTAAGCAAATGATAGATTTTTTTCACAAGTTTCCTTGCATTTAAAAATTCACCCAGCAGTATAGTTCACTGTCAGTCACTGAAGTTTCTCTTCTAACTCGAAGCACATTCAGTATGATCCCAATTTGTGTTTTCCAGAGAGCTTTTTTTTGTTGCTGTTGTTTGTATATATAACATATAAATTTTCTGCTTGTGTTAGATTACTGACATTTCATTGCATAGCTTCCTGTCTTTGCTCTGCTTAACAGGACATTCAAACCTTTCACTTACTGCAACTTGAAAAATAACAGGGCTCAAATGAGCTAGTCAACAAAAATAATTCTGTATCTCTGCAGAGTTCTAGCACCTCTCATCATTGTGAGAAAACAACTGAATCTGCTCTCTTATGCAAGAAATTCAATATGACACCTGTTACAACAGATTCTTTTGTCTTCATTTACTACCACTATTTTCACATTAAGCTCAACAAGACAATATACAAAAATACACCTTTTAAGGTAAAATTATAGAAAAAAAAGTTTTACATATACTAAAATTGCAGTTTGAATTGCAAAACTTTTCTGCTGGGATAGTTGATCTAAAATTTAGGAAAGGAAGGTCTACATGAAGCTTTAAGAACTAATTAAATACACTGTGGTTTTAGAATATTTACAGCAAACCCTTCACATTTCATTTGCAGAGGAAAATTTGCCACAAATAATAGACGCAAAGCATAAACATAAAACTGTTAAGACTTGGTGCAAACAGTCTGCAAACAAAAAAGACATTAATAATCTGAAAATGTATGTCAGTAAGGAGGAGAGTATCATTAACTCATCCCTCTAAACTGTGATTTTACACTTTGCTCTAGATGGTAATTTTCGTATTCTCAGATTCTCCAAATAAGTTGAGGCATTGTTCTTTCTTGTGATGTCCTTTTTATAACCAAAACATCAGATATTATTCTAACAGTTTGAGAGAAATTTCTTGTAGGGTTTGTGGGTTTTTGGGGGGCATGTGGGGTGAGGGTGGTGTTTTGCTTTTCACACGAGTGAAACAGAGGTATTAATATTGAATAATATAACCCTTTATTGAAAATTACTTCTAACTGGCCATAATTTCATCAGATAACCTCATTATCCAGTGATCTGGCATGATTTAATTTGAGGAATCTGCTAAGTATTTTTGTCTACCTAAAAATCCTTCCTAGAACTGATTTTTTTTTCTCTCAGTAGTTTTAATAGCCTGGATATTTTAAATACAAAATGTACAGTACTTCCCTTTCATTTGAGCTGTTCCTGCCTTTTAACTAACTGTTAACTAGTCAAGAAACAATGAACTGTATTTGTTACAGCTGACACATTCAGAAGTTAATTGCTGACATAGATTTGGCAGCTATCCCAGTACAGGAAAAAAAGAATGTATGGATTAAAGCTACTTTGCATTCTGGTCAGAAACACACACTAGCAACATGGCAACGAACTTTGCACTCAAAAAGATCCCTCTTTTAGAAGGCTGCGTTAAAGACTGAAGATTAAATAAAACATCTCGTTTACCGAAGTGACAGATTTCATCTGTAAAATCAACAATCAAGATTGGAAAATCAAAGTACATGTTACATGCAATAAATCGTAACTTCTAAGAAAATTATAACTGTTCTTGTCAAGCAGCCTATTTAAATATGAGAAAAAAAACAAAAAAAACACAAAACCATTTTCATTTAAGTAACAAAAAGGATACTTTTTACTAAGATACCCACATCATTTTCAAGAAGTTTAAGTGATACACAAACTTATAAGCATTTACAATTTTCATGTTTCCCAAAAAATATAATGAACCCCACTGAAGAAGATGCTAATTAAAGACCAGATAAATTAAAAAATATATATTAAAGATCCAACTGAATAGAGAAATTAAAAGTGTTCTCAAAAAGAAAAAAAAAAAAGAAAAAGAAAATGTGTTTGTATCTCTGACCAAGTTGCACTACCTTTCTGTATGGAGTTATTCTGGAGGTAAATGCTATCATTATTATTAATAAGTTTAACTTGTTTGGGTTAGTATAGGTTATACTTTTCTTCACCTGAGTAGTCCCTACAGGAACGAAGGAACACATTGTTCTTTTTAGCCCTGTGGAACCTAGGGGAGTAGCAGCGCATCTCAGACCGCTAAGGGATCTCTGCAGAACTAGTGCAGAGCCACCTGTCTGTGCCTTTCATGCTATCACCATGGCTGCAGGCAGGGAAGCTTCCCAAAACATTCCTTTCAGTACCTAAGTGAGAGTACACTGAACAAAATCCAAGCACTAGAAAAGTTAAATAGAAGTTATGTTACTGACTTCAAAGAACCAAATATATATATCCATTTGGAAGGCACATCAGTTTCTGCAAGTCATCTGGGGAAGAAGTACAAGTATGAATATTCATAGATACTCAGAAGGAGGTGGTGATTGATTTTATGAATTTATGAAAAATGATTGGGTTTAAATATGTAATTTCAACAGCCCTTACATATAGGTTTAAAGCTCCCGCTGTAATCTTGAGTCTTAAACAGTCTACATTGCCAACAGTTAAAACACAAAGAAATTCTGCTGTATTAAAATACATTCAGTTATACATGAGTTACATGAGTTACCTGTACACAAGTACAGCTGCATTCTCTGTACCTCTCTTCTTTTTACAATCCTCTTCTTGTTCTTCCACTATTCTTTTCCAAGTCTTTGAGACCTGACTTTAAATAAATTATCCTGCTGTTTATACAGCTAATCCAATTTGCAGCAATAGATAACCTCTTATGTGTACAAACAATGCAAGGAACACATAAATTTTGCTTCTCTAATTACTCTGTTTTCTCGTTTGTGCTAGGGGATCAGGGAATGTGTGTTCCAGTCAGCATTTCGGAGCCCTCCCCATTTTTACTGTGTGGATTAAAGAATCTACACAGGTTGTAACAGCATTTCATGCCCTGTAAAATGTTCTCTCAAAACACTTGCATAAGTAATATTATTGCCTATTTTTTCCTATGTTAACAGATGATGGAATTGATATTATTATTTTGCTATTTCTATATTTGAAACTAATATTATGAGTAATTAATATAGCACTTTTGTACTAGTATTTCAATGTGTTTGAGGATCATATAAAAACAGCTATGTAACACCATCCCACTTTTATTTAAAAGGAAATAAAACTCAGGAAGACAAAAGTAGGTCCATCTTCATTCCAAAACCAGATACAAAAACTCAACACTACAGATATCCAGTCTGGCAATTTTAGTAAGTGGAGTTTGCAAGAAAGAAGAAAAAAGTTTGGTCAGATTCTGAGCCTATCAATACTGACAGCATCTTTCTCACCCAATTTCATCTACTTAAAGTGTTACCAGTCCAGCATTCACAGCCAGCCTTGAACACTGAAACAACCTGTTTGACCATGGAAAGAAAACAATTTGGTTATTCACTTTCATTCTTCAAAGAGATAAATGATGACAGCTATTATTTCAAAGCTACAAAAAATTACTTTCTGATGCAGTGTCAGAATAGCGAGTGAGGAACATAAAAAACATTTAAATACAGATCTTACAGAATCTGTAAGGTGGTTTTTGGTTTTGTGTTGGGGTTTTTTGTTTGTTTTCCTTCCCCCTCCCCCACCCCCCAAAACTAGTTTGCCAGCAAAAAGCACATTTCTATTTTGTTTCCTTGTCATCTTAAAAAGAAGAATCGAGCATTCCACTTGTTAAGCTGCATATTTAAATAAGGATTTTTGGGATACTCCTTAGGATCCTAAAGGAATGCCAAATCATCACACCCACCAAACTCTCTAGCCTCAGATAAAGCCCATTTAAGACAGAGCTGCTGGAATCAGCATGCACAACCCTAAACAACAAGTGGAATCAGTTTACAAACATTGTATTTTCATGTCAGTTTTGACTCCGTATCTTATCATAAAATAAAAGCAGGGTGACTGCTAAAGCACTAGAATGAAATCAGGACAGCTGGTTCAGTTCTAGATTCACAACAGACTTTCTGTCTGACCTTGATCAAGTTTCTTTATGTTTCATTTCACATCAATAAAATGGGGAATCTCAGTACAATTAAAGAAAAAAGCATCCACAGGGGCATGACTTCTCTCATTTTGCAAAGGAATACTTCACATTCACATTCTGGCTTTAATGCAAGAAGAGAAACAAATTTTAGCAAAACCAAGGAAGTAAAATTCAAGTATTTCTGTTTCTTAGACTATGACAGAACTAAACCAAAATCCAACACATTAAGTAAGGATTCCTGTCTAAGAAGCAACTTTAACTTTTTTTTTTCCTTTCTGCTCCCTGAATTAGCTGATTCAGAGTATTCATCAACAGGTAAAATTCCTGAGGCACAAATAAATTTATTTGTATTAAGTCACAAAACTTCACAGTGGGAGAACCCAGGTTTTCTGCCTGCTAGAAACATTCTAACAAGAAAACTATAGTCTCCCATACTTCTTCATGAAATCGTTCTTCTCTGTTTAAATGGTTATCTATTCTATTGTCTAGAAATGGTTGGTATTCAATCTATTGGATCTAATCTCTGGTTTTATTTGTATGAAAAACAAAAATATACAGTCTGATTGAAGATAATTATTTTTAAATTTAAAACACCTTTCAAGGATTACTGATTTAATAAAGCTGGGATTTCCTTTCTCACTAGTAGCTCATGTCCTCAGTTACACCAATTTGAATCTGGTACTGGACTGACTTCCAAAAGGATGTTGTTTGACTCTTACTTAATGAATATAAACTGCATGGGCACTCTCAGAACAATGTGCCATATTAAGTGCCCCTAATAAAGTTAGAATAGAGGTCAGTATGGCTTCCTAGAATTTATGGAATAACACTGAGTGTCCAAAAAGATGGTTCAACCTTTAGGGTACCACCTTAAAGACTCAGGAGACTGAATCGAATTTATTGCACTGTGTGACATCTCCCCTTTTTAAGTCACACATGCACAGCTATGGACCAAGCTAGCTGTACCTATGACATCAGCATCAGAAATGTGAGTAAGTCTGATGCAGAGACACCTTAACTCATCTTAAGTCTGGAAACAATATACGTACATCAACATGGTCACAGCAAATGAAACTACTTCCTTGGAGTCAGAAGTCCTCCTCCAGTTCTCCTGTTCCTGACAGGAGTGGGTACTCTGTACCATAAGGATGATACTGTGCCATTTAGATTTACTGGTTTAGGTTTTCTTTAACTTGAGGATTTTTGCACCATCCTGCCTTTATCTTGCTGCGGGTATGTCAACACAATCTTTGGCAGGCAGATGCATGCTCTGAGTTGACCAGATGCAACCTAATGGCAGTTTGTGCATCTGTAATTACCACAACACTATGCTAATGTTAATAAGGTATAACGGCAGTTTGTTCAAGCACTGTCACAGAAATGGCAGTTTCAGTTTTCATTTTGGAGCTAGTTTGTCTTCAGTTGACTGGGAGCATGTGCAAGAAGAATTTGCATCTGCCTAGAAGAGAACAAGTAGACATACCTGCTAACTTAATTCCCTACTTTTCCAATGGTGAGGCTGGAGGTGTTGTGAGGGTTAGCACATTCCTCAGTGTGTTATTGATACTGGGTGGCATACGTGTTCCAAAGACAAAGTATATAGAAGCAATTTTAGACTTCAATAATACTGAACAAATAATTATGGGAAACACATTATTTAGTAGAGAACCTTACAGAAACAAGAAAGCGCTCTTCACTTCTCTGATCTGCAGAAACTATTTCTCAAGTAAAAAAAAAAAAAAAGACTCCATCCTTATTTAGCCTTCTTTAGCATCTCTCTTCAGGTTAACAAAGATGCCATTTGTGTCAGTTATGATAATAGACTTCGCTATGTGAATATCTATACATAAGACATTGAATGGACAGACCATGTACCTTCAAAAAAGACAGGTACTATACTTTAATAACAAAAAAACGTGTTTAACTTGTTGCTTGTCATTACCAGAAAATCATGTACTTCATTTTTCAGTTGAATCAGCCCTTTTTATTGCCAGGTTGTAAACTGACCATCTGCATTACCAAATATAAGAGGTCAGAATTAAAAGTTTTACCTGTCCTGGTTTCAGCTGGGATAGAGTTAATTTTCCTTCTAGTAGCTAGTATAGTGTTATGTCTTGGATTTAGTATGAGAAGGATGTTGATAACACACTGATGTTTTCAGTTGTTGCTAAGTAGTGTTTATAGCAAGTCAAGGATTTTCCAGCTTCTCATGCCCAAGCCAGCAAGAAAGCTGGAGGGGCACAAGAAGCTGGGAGGGGACACAGCCAGGACAGGTGACCCAAACTGGCCAAAGGCGTATTCCATACCATGTGACATCATGCCTAGTATAGAAACTGGGGGGACTTGGCCTGGGGGTGATCACTGCTCAGGAACTAACTGGGCATCAGTCAGCAGGTGGAGAGAAATTGCATTGTGCATCACTTGTTTTGTATATTCCAATCCTTTTATTAGTATTATTGCCATTGTCTTGTTGTTATTATCACTACAATTTTCTTCCTTTCTGTTCTGTTAAACTGTTCTTATCTGAACCCAAGAATTTTACCTTTTGGGTTTTTTTTTTTGTCCATTCCCCCCCCCCCGCCCCAATTCTCTCCCCCATCCTACTGTGTGTGGGGGGGGAATTGGGCAAGCAGCTGCATGGTGCTTAGTTGCTGGCTGGGGTTAAACCACGACATACCACAGAAATTTTTACCTCCCTAATATCATACCTCAAAAATTCAGTTTAGATAATGCAGTTACACTGCACAATGCAAGTGAATGGAAACATTGCTAGAGAAGAGAAATTCTGCCAAACAGATGCAAGGCAAAGCTCAGCATTAACTCAATGAATCTGAGAAGCTTAACTGTTTCCACTCTCATTTTACTTCTTGTAAGACAGCAGGACCCCAAAAGTATTTTTACAATGTAAAAACTAAAAATAAAAAAACCCAAACAACAACAACACAAAAAAAACCCTCTTCACATAGTTAGGAATTAAGCCTTACACAAAGATATTTCATGAACAATTAAACTCAGACCTATAATACAAATGTGGTTTTTTGTTTGTTTAAAAGTGTTTACTGTGAAAAGCTTTTGCTTCACTGTGCATTTTTTTCCTAACAGCTTCTTAGAAAAGCTTATAGTCTTATTTTTGCTGGTTTAGTAATTCTTTGTCATAGACACGTGCAGCTATTTTTAGGAATGAATTTCAGAAAAACCTCAGGTAACAATTTTAAGATATTACTTTTTAAACTTATTTGAAAATTCAAGCAAAATAAACTTGGAACGTGTATATTTGCAAATGTTCAAATGGAAATATGAACAGCAGAGCTATTCTAGGTTTTTACAAACCTGATGAACACTAGTGAGAATGCCTGGATTACCTCTTCCTGACATTTGAAAAACCTCACAATACCCTATTTGCAAGAGAAGTGATCAAGGTTTGCTAAGAGTCAACAGTATGTAAAAAGATACAATCAGATTTTAACAGAAAATGACACCACATTGTGTGTCATGATTTCTACAAACATGGCTCTTAATGTTCACTCTATCTCCTGGAAACAGTCCAATTGACCTTTGTTCATCTTCAGTGTTCTTAAGACAAAAAACACAACTCAGTGCTAAACACAAAAGGCCTGTCATGCAGAAGATACCTTTGAGTAAGGCTTGTCTTCCAGTCTTAAGAATAAAATCTTTCAGAGCCATTACGTGAAACTGTGATGCTTTAAAACAAACCTGGGCTATGAAAACAGATTTTTATTTTTTAACAGCCCCCCCTTCAAAAAAAAATTAAAAAGAAACACAAATAAATAAACAAAAAAAAACAACAATAAGCAAAGAGAGAAGTGTCTCTTGTTTGAGGAAAACATGCACCTTCAATAAATATTAGGTGTTCCTTCCTTCCTGCTGCTTGAGTTTCCCCTCTTTTTTCCCCCCATTACAACCCTGTTTTTTCTGATCAAACATTCACAAATGTAGCTAAAAAATTCATTAAGCCATTTTCATAGGTAAAAATATAACATCACTGCAGAAACAGACTGTTCTATAGTTGACAGATAGAGATGTTACTTCTTTACTACCTGCAGGTCACATGTAATAGATTCAGTGTGATTATGAACAGGAAAAGGTTTTCTGCAGGGCTAACTTTCATTGACGTGGGTGTAAACAGAGACTATCTAGAAACCTTTCAGGACCATATTCAGTGGGCTTCAGCCTGGGAAATAGTCACAAACACATTTAAGGTGCATTAAAGCAACAGTAACATTCATTAATCACAATAAAAAAAAAAATCAAGTAAGATTTCTTTAGAATAGCTTTTGTAATATTTACATGACAATAAAGTCTCTCTCTCTTAATTTTTCAGTCCATTCAATGGCTACAGTTGTCCTTCCTGGTTTAAAATGGGCACAGAAGAACAGATATCAGAACTCCATGTAACAGCAAAAGGACTTTTCTCTTGAAAAAGGACTATTTCTTGGTTTTGATTAGTTGTGGTTGGTTGTTTGTTTTTAAATGAGATCCTGAGTAGCTAAAAATGCAAAATACATGATTCATAGGAAAGTGTATTTGTTTTCGTCAACATTTTTACAGGAAACAATAGCTTCCCCATCCAGATCTGCTCTTATATATAGCAGATAAAGTGTTCATTCATGTACCTAGGACAAAAAAAACCCAAAAGGCTATCAGTGTGGCACATAAAGGGCTGCACAGAATGAAGCAGGTGATTCCTGAGATTTTAGAACACACCTAGGAATCTTTTGATTTATACTAATGTTTGCAAATGATACAGAAAAAGTGAATGTAAGATCAAAATTAATTTTAAAATTAGCAGCATGTAAGCATATTGTGCACTCAGAACTGAAAACTACTACCATGACATTAAACAAACATCTCTAAATTTACTTCTAAGAATGGTAAAATCAGAATAAGTCTACCATGAGTTTAGGAGAACTGTATAGAAAACATCACCTATAAAAGAGTTCTCAAACCCAGCAATGTAAATTCTGTATGTACACAGGCTGTATAATCCAAAGATTGTCACAGCAAAGGTGCTGGGGAAGATTTTTTTGACTAAACGTTAAAAGCGGTTGAACCCAATGTGTGGCGCTGCCATAAACTGGCACACATCCATTTAACATCTGATCACTCAGACAGTACGCTTACAGACCTACAGGCATGACCTGAATACTGAACATCTAAGGAACATTTTTGAGTAGTGTCACAATGCCACAGACCAAAACAAACAAGTAAATCAAAACTCTCAAAACGACAAACAAAACAAAATGATGAATTTTTATACTGAATAATAAACTCCAACACAGCTACAACCTGGGCTGCAACAACTAAGTGATGATTAATTTTACAAAGCTCAGCTTTCTCATATGTTCCCAGAAAGAGGAAATGAAATCAGTAGCTTACAATACTTACAATATGTCTTTAGGTTTATTATTAAAAAAACAGAGAAAAATATCTTTTTTTGTCTCACGTACTATCTTGAACAGAACCCAGCACACCAGAACCTCCCTTTCGTTTAGTTTTTCTGTGCTGTTGGATTAGCCCCACACTTTCTCAGCCCTACCTTATAAACATGCCCACTACTTGAATATACAAAAAGTTAGAGCTTGATTTTCTATTCTTTGCTAAATCAGAATTCCCACATACTCATATGGGAGTTACACAACTCCTGAAAGCTTCAATCAGACCCTGAAAGCTGCAATCAGTACAACCCCTGAAACAGTACTCTTGGCACACAAGTCTCCCATCTACTTCAGTGGGAGTTCCATGACTGCAGGGTGTGTACAGTTCTGTCAGCAGAACTCATCTCTCATAACATGGTTTTCTTAAAATAAACTATACAGGCTAGAGATAGATGTAGCATTTGTATTACACCATAGACAGTCTTCATTAGACAAAGTCAGCATTTGTTTTTTCATGAATCTAAAGTTAGGATATTATTCCCCAACACAGAAAGCACAGGAGTATGTGAATTATTGCATTATTTATTACTGATGGCAATGCCCAGTTGGGTATAATTCATCTTGAATTTCAAATCCCAGATAAGATTAACAAAATCAGAATTCAGGAATAAAAAGCAAACAGAAAGAAACAAAAGCAAACCTTCTACTGTGAAATATGGATGTTTGACCAAAAAAAAAATCATCCAGGTGATTAGCAAAAACCCACAATGTTTCAAAGTTGTGCAATTTTGTCTTTGTAATTCTCTATTAGTGTTATATATGCAAATAAATAATTTAAGGCCGCATTTTCTAAGAACAGTTTTCTTCCACTTTCAGAGATGTAAGCAAGTGAGAAAAATTTTTCAGACATGAAAAAACAGAAAAAAAGTTTCTCACACCCAAGCATCTGTTTTTTTGAAGTTTTCCCAGAAAAAACTGTGGAGAGCAATTTTTTTAATTTTTTTTTTTTTTTTTAATGTATGAACAACATCTAGTGACACCAGCAGAATTTGCAATAGCTACCAAAGAAACTCTGGCAATTCTTACTGCATCAAGAAGTAATATCTGCTATGTGACACCTATTAATGGATGAGAAACACTCAATTATATTTTCCAGAAAGTATCATTCAGTAATTTGAAAATTATTTCCCCCTCTCCTCTCCTCCCCCCATCTTGAGAATCTTTATATGAACAATGTCTTAGAAGCACATAATTTGAAGGGATCTCCTGGGACATACTGGGGACCCATTAAACATAATCCTTTCATAAATTAATAAAGAACCATCTTAAGAATAACCATACATCTTCCCTCTTGCTCATATAATGCTCTACAGTCCTACTTGTTTGGCCACAAATTAATTTTCACCCTGAAGTTGTTTTTGGGTTTGGGTTTTTTTGTGTTTTTTTTTTTTTTTAAACCAGTTTATATCCATTTACTCATACATCATGCTTTCAAGTACCTCTGCATTCTCTGTGTGTTCATCCCTGGGAGTCATCTTCTTAGCAATCAAATCTCTCTCACAATTCATTTTGCCAGGGTAACTGCTCAAACAGTTTTAGCATCCACCGCCTTGTAAAGCAGAACTTGCAACACTGATTACAGTGCAAAAGAGATACTTAAGAACAAGGAGGGTTTTTTTACAATTGACCTGATGCAGATCAGCTTAAAATTTAAGTACTTCACATTACCATTTGTTAAATTAAGATAACCACTACCAAAAGGCTAGGAAAACAAATAAAATGCTAAAAAAGGTAGGAAAGAAACACCAAACAAAACAAAAAATGTAATTAAATTGCTGAAAAGTCCATGAATGTAACCCATAGCTCTGAGCCCGTCACACAAGTGATGGGCAGCTTCTCTATGGTATGTATAATTATGACTATCATGGAAGAGTTGAGCAAGGAATTAGTATTACTCCATTACTTACAACACTGCAATTAAGGGACTGAATTTTTTTTTTTTTTTTTAAGATTTCTTTCATCATTTTTCCCTTGTTCAAGTTGTTGACACAGCATACCAAGTAGATCAAAGTATTGACAGGTTTAAAAACAAATTCATGCAACAAAGTTTTGCCAAGATTACTACAGAAGATCACATAGATATAACCTGACATATACCTGAACGTTGTAGGGTGCACTGACAGAGGTATCACACTGTTCTTGTTCTGTACTTTTTCTGCTTCTTTATGACTCTTGCCTTGAGTCTCTGTCAGATCAGGGTCACTGGAGTATATGGATCTTTGTTCTGATCCAGTAAGCACATTAGTTTGAGTATGGGATGTTCAAGAACTTTAAAAAATAATGCTATTTTATGTTATTCCTGTTACCTGGTCTTCAGTACATTTAACACATCCACCTTTCTACCCTCTCACCCAAACCCTGGATCTTTAGTTTATTTTGCTTTGACTAATCAAGATAAGACAACATAATATTGACATAACAACATTTCAGTTTTGATTACATCTTTCCTGTTATAATAAAGAAGAAAATTCATTTTGCATGGTCAGTACAGAGAACTATTCATAGTAAGAGACAGAATTACTCTCCCTATGTGTTTATGTCTCTCTGTGACACACGCCACAAGGATCCCCATACTTTAAGTCTCTCTCTTTTTAAATACTTCATTATTTTAAGTATAGACCTGACTTGATACATGCCAAATTCAGCTGTGGTACAAAGGTCTGCGAAGTTAATGGGTTTGAAATTGCTTGCAGCTTGACTGAATATGGTACAATGTGTTTTAGTAGCAAGAAAATTGATGGCAATGACTTTGTTTTTAAACTGAATTCATAGTATGCTGCAAATGGCATCTCTTGGGCCAAGTGATGAGGACAGCAACTCCTTATATGAATTTCATATATGAATTCCAAGTATGAATTTCAGCTTATAGCCAAACAACTGCTATTGTTACTTAGGCTACAACTACAATGAAAATAATCAGTTTAATATTAGCTAATTGGAAAGGGAATTTTGAAAAGGGAGTTTTCATTCATATGCTAATAAATTATTGATATGCTACAGGAATATTATGTATTACTTTGGATTTTGCTGAATTATGAATTTTATGAATCAAACTTTGTCTGCTGTTTAGCAATACTACTCGGGTAATTAGAACACTAAATAAAAACCAGTGTACACCTCTAAAGTAAAAATTAAGGTAGGAGGAAAAAAATAACTGGGCAAAGAAAAAAAGAGCCACTTCTACTCCCCTCTTCATTTTTTTTTTTCTGTAAAGTTCCACTACATCTTAAATAAACATGTCAATGTTTTATGCTTTTTATGTAAAGCTAGTTCTTGATGGACCTTATATAGTACTTGGGTAAGAGGAAATTTATTTCAGTAATAATAGGCAAGACCAATGAAGAAGATGACTAAATAGTACTTAATGTTGCTTCCCAAGTTTATCCAGATATTGTCCATCCACAAACTGGCTGTTTCAGATAAGATTATATTTAGATCACGGAAACTGGTGGCAAATGACAGCCTTGGTTAGTAGATCTCCAGGCTTACCAAAATTATTTGTTCAAACAGGTTTTTAAAAGACTTGATCTCTTCATCCTATTTGTAATGCTCCCTGTGTATTGTATTAAAGAACAGAAGAAATCAACTGTTTTTCTTTTCTAAAAGGAGGAGAAAACAGACAAAACATTTCAAAAGGTGTTTAGTCTTGGGTTTTTAAATGGTAGTAGTGTTCTTAAATAGGCAGAAACCATGTAATGAATTTTTAGTTTATACACTCCACTGTCTACCTCCTTCACAAATTAACTTACTTGAGACAGTAAAATAATTGCTTTTAAAGAACTGGTCCTGTTTGTTTGTCACACAAACATAGACTTAAGTCAATGGAAATTCTCCTCTGACTAGAATCAGTAGAGTTTGGCCACAATGCTCATAGTCATCTTCATATTTAATAACTACATTATAAATAGCTCATACTGCAGTAGATTTTACTTTATATTTGCAGTTCAAGCCACTACTCCCATGTCATGTCATTTAATGATCTAGGTTTCGATGCACAGATGCAAAGAGAGAAATTTTCTGTTAATCAGACATTCCTAAATCATAACTGCAGCATAAATGGATAGTATTGTCCAATCTCATGCTATTTCAAAAATGAAATCTGTTTACCTCCTGCCATTTCAAAAGATGCTTTCACATACTCCACAGCTCCAAAACCCACTGAAGTCAACTGACTCCTGCTCGGTGTGACAGCCTCTGGATTAATGTAACCAACAGTGCTTCTATGGAGCTGCTCAAATGCAGGTTATTCAAATGCTCAGGGGTCTTGTTAAACAGGGTTTACTAAAAAGTACGCTTGTGTATGCACACGTGTTCTTTGTTTCCTTTCCACATAATTTTTAAGTAATTTTTAAATGGATTTGTTTTCCAGCACAAAAAGATTTTAATATCATAACCTGTCACCACAAATAGCTGTAGCCAGATAAATGACTCTCCCTGTTTACATTCTTTAACTCTTTTATTCTTTCCATTCAATAAATTAAGAGGTAGATTCTGAGCTCAGCAAAGCGAATCAGAAAATATCTTCTCCAATTAACAATGTCATCAGTCAAATGATAAAAATCAATATAAAAATTTAGCCACAAAACAAAAATAAGAAGCTTGGTACTTTTATTTTTTAAGGTACCCTATTCAAGATGTTATAGCATAATACAGGCTATCTGAAGAGTACCTTGCTATTTTAAACTAATTCTTTTCATTTTCCTGATATCCTTTAGAAATATCCAAATCCATACAATCATGGTATTAAGAGAAACTGAGCTACAAAAACAATAAAAAAATTTTGTGAAAAAATGCAGAATTGTATTACTGAAGCTGGACATAGATTCCTGAAGTAACAGCAAGTAGTGCTCTGAATGCTCTACTTAACATTCAAAATTACTCTCAGTTTTAAACTAGTTACCAAAAATTGAATTACTGTAGTCAAATACCTAAACTAGAAAGCAGTTACACTAAGGGGGGTTAGGGGGAAGGGAGGGGATGAGACATAATTACTAGGTCAGAATTAGGTCATGATTAATGGATTAGGTCAAAACAAAAGGTGATTATAAGATATATTAGATATCAGTAGGCCTGGATCTAGTCTATTAGACTCCAATGAGCCTTCAGATTTGAATACATCAGGATATCCTTAAGTTTTCTCTCACATTTCTCCCACTTCTGAAATTCAAGAGCCATCAAAAATAAAATTCAAATGACCTGTGACATGTAAAACTTCAGGATACACTTCATCAAGTATACTGCCCTTATTTTACAAAACAAATGTGTATGCTAAAAAACAAACAAACCAACCAGATAAAACATCTGGCATGAATCAGTTGGTATAAACTGTTTAAAATATGAATACCAGTTATAATCCAGATTCTTTATCTGGAGAGGTCTATGTCCTACTCTTTAATAAATGGATTTTCAACTCACAGCCACAAATTACAGTGTAGTTAAAACATGTTTCCCAAAATGTCATATTAACTTGACTCACTGTGATGGAATCAAATGGCATGTGCTGAATGTAACTAGGGGATTACTGAAGTAAATTGGAAGAAAATCAGTAAGTAAACATGAATCACTTGGGAAAGGTGCCTCAAAGAAAAGGTCAATGAAAGGGCAAACAAATATGGTATTTGTTCTCAAAAATACTTGCTGAAAAAAGAAGGCCATGAAAGGCAAATCATACATAAATTAGACATAACACTCCAATAGCATTCTTATAGATAAAAATAATGAGTTACCTAAATAAATACATGAACTGTGCTGTAAGAGAAAGAGACAAAGTCAAAACGATGCTATACAACCTCTTCAAAAAGACTTTAAAGCTTTATCTCTATGACTTTATCTTTCATACATATCATTATTTAGAGCCACTGCAAACAATAAAAATATCTCTAACTCCATTTTGTATAGAAGTGCATGAAACAAAACTCTATACATATTTCTCAACCATCCATTCTTAAGTCAATCTTTTAGACCTCATCAGTCAAGGTTTATTTTCAGGCAGATATTTTGATTCTCATCTTCACCTGAAGAGGGGTTCATAGGCTAAAACAGCAAATCCAACACTACTTTTTGTCTGAAATTTTTTTTTTTTAAACAGTGAAAAGGAGAAGAGAAGATAGTAGATGTATTCTAATCTTAGAGCAGTTGTATAAATCAACTGGTAGCAGAAAAAAAAATGGTTAGCTGGAATCTCAGGATATGTTTCAGATTTTGGTATACAACTGGACTAAAATATTAGTTCCATGTAATCCAGTAGACAAACTCACTGATTTCAAAAATTCAAAGTTTCATGGTTTCCCTACGCAAAAAGCCAAAAGACAACAGATTCTAGAAAGTGACTGCACTGTGGTGAATAAGACACATGTGTGGCATGTCTTTTGGGGGGGATGTTCCTTATTAACAAGCAGTCCCTTATAAGCACTTGTAAAGAGAAATTCTTCAGGAAAAACAAAACCGAACTCAGTATCAAAGCCGTGAAAAGAAGAAACTTAAAGCACAATGACTGAACTAGTACTCACTCCTATGAATCTCCTGAGCACAAAATAGATTAAATTCTACAAGCAAAACGTTTTCTACTGCAACTTAAATTTGCTAACCTAAAGAAATGTGTATTATGCAGAGTGGTAAAAGAAATAGGATTTTGCAATCTGGGAAGATGTCCATTTCATCCACTTTAAGTTGGTGTCCCACACACTGGTAAAAACCAATGAAGCCTTCTCTTCTGAGCATTGTATTACTACCCATGTTAAAAGGCAGATTTACAGAGTGGAATAGGCTATTTTGTCGGTTCGGGGTGTGGAGGGTCTGTGTGTGAGTTTTGTTTCATTTTTTATTAAAGCAAAGCTAAGTAAATTTGAGCCTTTCACTCTGGATGAATTGTCTGGACAGCTTTGAAAGGTTAAGAAACCTTTTGTTTTAGCCTAATAACATTGCCAGTTAAAATCCTCCCTTGTGATGAAATTAGGAGAGGGAATATTTGGCCCTGGTAGATAATTATGACATTCATAAGCTCTTAATTTAAGGGGCTGGGGGAGGGGGTTTCTGTCTGCTACTTGTTTTCAAACAGCTCTGATCTTCTGAAATGGAACAAATATTTCACATTTTCCTCTCCCCAGTCTTAAACACCAACACTTCAGAAAGAAAAAACTTCAGTCATTCTTCATAAAATCTACTGCAGCTATATTCTTAGAAATAAAAATCCTTAACCTAAGACTTTCAATATTTCCAAAGCGAATGATACAAATCTAGTTACTGGGTTTTTTCTTAACCACCCACACTCTATCTCTAATTCAACATCAAAAAATTAATAATCATAATTTATTACTCAGATAACACCAGTTTTCTTAAAAACAAACAAACAAAAAAAGCCGCCTCACAAACACCACAGACTTCAGTTCATGATCTAAGTGTTCCCTGCCCCTGCATTCCCAAAATAAGATGAATCCCAAGATTTTTTGGAATAGCCTCTCAAATTATTTGAACCACTTCAAGAAGTTCTCAAGTTTACTTCAAGGAGGCATCAAAAAAATGCATAATAAATCCTTCACCACAATGATGTTTATTAAAATAAAATTAAAAAAATCACTGTAGAGTTTTCCTCTTCCCTAGCAACCTAAATGGTAATATGTTCTATATGCAGGTGTTTTCCCATTCCCATTTACTATCCCCTGCTATGGATTGAGGCTGCATGTTTCTGCTATTTCTACAGCCAGTTCAAAAATCTTACTCTTCCCCCCCACCAATACAATTCACTCCCTTTATTAAAAAAACCCAAACAGCTGTGTGGTTTTTTTTTTAAATTGAGACTAAACAACTTACTATAAATATTAGATTTAGTCTGCTTTCCTCCTCTTTTTTCCATCTCCCCCTCACGTGTATCCCGTATAATTTTTAAAACTCAGTTTAATAGCATCTAGAATTTCATTCCATTATTTATCTCCTGACATTCGTAAGATATCAAAACTATGTAATCCTCCTACGCTGCAGTAGTCACACTTCACAAACTAGCTTTCTACCTTTCCTCCGTTAGGAAGCACAGACCACATCTCTGTACGCACTACACCTAGGTAGATCAACGCGAATCCCGAAGCAAGCTTTCCCCTTCTCCTCCTCTTTTGCCATCCCAGTGCTGGCTATGCCGAAAAGCCTCCGAAGTGTTTCTGAATCGCTGCTAATCGGGAGACCTCCAGAGCTCATCCCGACGTGCCAAAAGCACAGAAGGATTTCCATATAAATTGAGCGCATCTAGTGGCTCTTTGCCTATCACGGAGACAAAAAGTCTGTATGGTATGACGTTTAGCGATAAATGCATTGAAGGAGACCTTCAGAGCTGCAGTCTTAATACCTCAAGCCATAATCCTCCCACCCCGACTCAAGCGCAACAGATCTCACTACCACCTGACAAGACACCGTGTAGCGTCTGGGTGAGACGTTCAGCCCCGGCGCTCCAGACCTCGGGTGCCTGCACCCACCCGCCCCCCGGCGCGCCCCCTCGGTGCCCGCATTCGTGGCGGACGGGGGGCGAAGTCGCCCCCGTCCCGGCGCGGGGCAGTGCCCGTGCACCGGCGGCCGCCGTGGAGCTCTGCCGCCCCCTGCTGCAAGGCGGCGGCACCAGGGGCCGAGGACCGATCCCTGCCGCTCCCACGCCTCCGCGGGCCCAGGTGGGGTTTTATTCCCCATCACCACCCCAACCTCCTTAAAAAGGCCCCGAGCGTGGGCCCCCGCCCACCCTCTCAGGTGCAGGCAATGGAGCGGTTTCAGGTGTCTCGCAGGGGGCATCCCACAGGAGGCACCGGCAACCCGGTTCGGGCCCCAAGGAACGCTAGAAACTTGCCCGAACAGTTTCGAAACACAGCGATTATCCCTCACCGAGGGGCACCCTCCCCGTGCCACGCCACGCACGAACGCGCTCCCGGGGGCCCTTCCCCTCCCTGTCTCCTAAAGTAGCACAAATCCTCAAGTAATCACACCGCTGACATCCGAAATAAATAAGTAAATAAAATTTCAATCAAAAAAATAAAAACAAAGTCCAAGAACCCAGCCACACCGCAGCCCCCAAGTCCGTGTTTTACGAAGCGCTAAATGTATAGATGCGCATACATACGCAAAAGGCGAACAGTGCCCAGAGGCGCAACCCGAGCACGCCCTGTCTCCGCACACACCTGCCTCCGTGGCGTTATTTCATTGCAAAAAGTCTCTGCATCCGCACACAAGCCCGCGGCCGTACACAAACACACACACACACACCCCGCCGCCACGAGCCGCGGGGCTCGGTGTCTCCGCAGAGCGAGAGGAACGGTGTTGGGAAGAGGAGAAACCCCGACAGGCAGATTTCAGGTCAGATTTCTCACTGGCTCTACCGACAGCACTCCTCTCCGGTCCAAAAAATGAAGCTCACGTTGCCTTCCCCTCAAACGGACGCTTATTTAAAAGCGCGATCCCCGACAGATATATCTTTTTAATTGTTTGATCTCCTTCCCACATTTATCACCCAAAAAAAGGCGAAACCCCATGCAAAGCAGCCAAGTGCACTTAGCACCTTCCAGCTTTTTTTTTTTCTTTTCCCTCATAAATGATACCCCTTGAAGACTTAAAAAAAAACGGGGGGGGGGACACGATGAAGCAAGTTTTAGGTCCTTTTTAATTTGGTTCCAGGGCGATGCATTGCTTTATTTTTTTATTCCATTTCTTTTCCGGTTATACGTTAATCTGAGCGAGCAGACAGCATAGGTAAGAATAAGAATAATAATTTGGAGGGGGGGGGAAGGTAGTCCCGCTCCTACCTTGCCCGCTACTGAGGAGCAATCCGAACAGGTAGAGAGACAGGAGGCTCATGTTCAGGAGCTCGCCCCGGTGGACAGTTCCACGTTGGAGGTGCTCGACCAGCCCAGGCAAACCCCGCTGCCGTCCGCGCCCGTCCGCACAGCCCCGCACCCGTGGAGCGCCGCTCGCCAAGTGACTGCCAGCGCCTTCCTCTGCCGCACTATATCAAGGAGGCAGCGGCCGCCGCGCAGGAGGCGGGCACACGGCGGGACGCGCGAATCCCTCCGCGCCACACGCAGAGCCGCGCCACTGAAGAACGGCTGCGCCGGCAGGTTCTTCCGCCGCTCTGAGAGGCGGCCGCAGGCTCGAAGCGTCTCCCCCCTCCTCGCCCGCCGGCAGCCCCTCCCAGGGCGGGGGGTTGTGCGTGAGGCAACTCCCCCGCCACGGCACCGCGGGCCCTCGGAGCCTGCTCCCCCCGCCGTCGCCTGAGGGGAGACAGCCTAAAGGGAGAGGCGGCGGCTTGACGACGGAGAATCCTAGCAGGAAGCCCCAGCCTCCTTGGCAGGGAGAGCCGAGAGCGGCGCCCCAAGGGGGCTGGTGTGGCTCTGGCACCCGCTTCTCCCCCACCACCACCCCGCCCCCCCCGTAGTGCCCTGGCTCGTGGCGGCGGCGCCCACAGCGGCTGCCCGCGAGGCCTCCGTTAGGGGGCGGTGGGTGCGTGCCGCCCGCTGCCGCGAGGCGCCCGTGCGCGGGAGCGGCCGGCCCGGGGAGCGGAACGGAGCGGAGGGGGCCGGGGGCGGCGCGCGCGCTCCGCCCGCGTGCGGTAACGTGCTGCAGCGTCGGTGGGATGCGGGCGCGCTGCGAGCCTCGCATAAGGGTGCGTCGTCAGCTGATGCTGTTGGGTTTATACCTGTTCATTTAGCTGTCTCGGAATTCACTTGTTGTGACTTGTTATTAGTACAGAGGGGAAAAATACCTTTGCTGTTTATGACTGCGTGAAATAAAACCGATAAAAAATAAATTGCTTACCTTTTTGATGCCTCAGTGCTGTCTCACTGAGGATCTTGCTTTGTAAGGAAAAAACCCCACAAACCTGTGCTAAAGAGAAGAGGTGGGGTTTTGTCCAGCTGGAGTTCAAAGAGGTAATTGGGGGGGGGGAGAGGGGGCTGTTAATTAAGCTATGGTCTCCAAAGTAGCTTCTATAAATTTGTCACCTTAACACCTGTATGATAGATGGAAGGAGATAGAAGTAGATTTATATTAACGTGAAGCAGCAGTGACAGTAGTTAATAAAAGATTAATCCAAATTAACACATCCCTAATAATTTTTCCAACCCTTTCTTTGCCCTTTTCAAGAGGATTTGGGGCTTGGGGAGGAGGAGGGAGACAAGAAGAAGTCCCTTTGCAGAAAACTAATACAAATGACAGTATCGGTATCTTCAGCTTGACTCTTGCTACACAGTAGTCTTACAAAATTATGAAACATAGGAGGAAGAAATTACGTAGTCAGATCTTGCAGGGAACAGCAAGATGGGTGATAAAACTGAAGGTTTTTCCTCAGAAGATGATGTTTTAGGACACTTGGGAACACGTACAGAAAGTGCTGGTAGAGGAGAGAGCGAGAGTTTTGTGCCATTGGGTGGTTAATCTACACCACATAAATCAGAACCTTATTGCTCGACCACACATCACATGGCTCTGCTCTTGAAACTAAAGATTTTTGTAACCTAGTATAAAACGAACACGTTCATTTTCATGTATATTTAAGTGGGAATGGAACTGTAATTCCTCATACGGTTTTGGAAATCCCAAATATGGCACCTTCAGCAAAGCCTTTTAGGTGAGAACTGGATTTATATTTAGGAGCCGTTCTGCTCCCGGATGTCGGGAGAGATGCCTAATTGCAGAAACTTTTGGCTGGGTCCTTTAGTGTGGATTCAGGAAAGCACAAC
This sequence comes from Haliaeetus albicilla, assembly GCF_947461875.1. Classification (NCBI taxonomy): domain Eukaryota; kingdom Metazoa; phylum Chordata; class Aves; order Accipitriformes; family Accipitridae; genus Haliaeetus; species Haliaeetus albicilla. The sequence continues at coordinate 22,182,543 of NC_091488.1, forward strand.
AAAAGGCAGTATTTTTATGAAGGAGTTGTCCCGGGTAAGAAGGTTCCGTCAGCTCCAGTACCAAACTACAGAAATAGACATCGTTAATAGGTTAATACAGAAAGATGATGAAAACAAATATTAGATAAAAACCTTAAAAAAAGAAATATAAATCGTACTGGGCAAAAAGCAAGAAACCCTTAGTATGAAGTGGAGAGGGTGCCAAATTTGTCAAATTTATCTTTGGTTTGAAGGTGTTTGGAGCATTACCATCTAGCAATTAAAACAGTATTAATAAATAAACCCAAATAACTTCTGCACATACCTTAACATCTATTATAGTCTGCTTTAATTAAGGGCCAGAAGTAGTACAGAAGCACCTTGATCTGCACAAGTGCATCGATGCAAGGACTGAAATCCATGTACAGCAGACACCCCACCAAGACACAATACGGAAGCAAGTAGGAAGTCTCTTGCCCCACAATAACTAAACCTAATACAAAGAATCCTACTATCCCAAGTTTGCTTATTTTAAATCTTACATATGATGAGAGTTTCACCAGTGTCAGGTCTCGGTGGCTAGTTCTTGCTCCTTTGAAATGGCATGAGGACGCTTTGCTTCCAAACAGAATTCCTTATCCTGAGAAGTCTTCCTAATTACTTGTCTGTGGCAGTGAACAGAGCCCACCATGTAGACTGTCAGCGCCATATTGCTTACAGGATTTGGAGAAATCTGGTTTTAGTGCAGCTTCTCAAGAAAGAGATGAACACGCTCTTCGCCTCTCTGAAGCAGTGGAGTAAAACAACAAAAGATGGATATAAATCTCAAAGATAATCACATTCTTGTAGTACTACTGTAAAATACAGAGACCTCACTGAAGGAAGAGGCAGCCGCTGGTTTGTCCATTGGTAGACATGTAGCTCCATGTACACTGTCACATAGACCACCTGAAAGGGATATGCACAGCTCCTGAGACCATGCAGTGGAAGGGATGGAGAGAAGAGGAGGGGACAAAGTACAGAAGTATGCAGGGCTTCATTGTTTCTGCTGCTTATGGAACAACGCATTTTTTATGGAAGAAATATCTGCAAAAAAGTATATCATAATAAACCACAACAGCATATCACACTAAGGTCATGCAAAGAGAGATTAGAAAGATGTAGAAAAAGTGCTCAGCTTTTCTGCCATCTTACCTGTGTGACTTCTGGAGTTTATGACTATACATTACATGAACCAAAAGATGAGCATTCTGAAGTGCTGTAAAATACTAATCGGTATTAGTAACAACACTCCTGTAGTATTTGCCATTCTTTGGCTAACAGCATTTTTCAATGCTATTAGAAAAATAGCATAGAACACAAGCTGAGTGCGCTGTTTACTGTGGGGAAGCCTGACATGGAGTTTAATGGCTGTACTTAGACTAGGGAATTAGAAAACATGATTTCTGGATAATAACACATGCATAACAAAAATGCTGGCAGAAAACAAACACATTTTCATGCTATGTAAGTTTTAAAAATAGGACCAGAAATAAACTACAGTGAGTATTATCCCATGTGAATGGCCAAGAGGTGCAACATCAAGAAGTATAATCATCATTCTGTTGGGGCAGTTATTCCAAAGGTGGGGAAATCAACTTTGATATGTTCTCGAAGCAACTAAAATACAACTGCTGTGACTGAAAAAACTTGCTGGAAAAATCTCAGGGAAAAGAAGGGAAAAATAATACCTAATATTACATACATGTTTGATTAGTACCTTAGATATTTTGGGATACCATACTCAGAATCTAAGTGGATATATCTGTAAATTCCCTGTCTTTTATCTTTCACACCATAGCCTCCAGCTTTCGCAACTGTGCTGTCATGCAGCTTTTCTCCTGCAAAGTTTTACTACCTGTGGAGTTAGTAAAAAGATAGCAAGAATTAATTTTCCCCCATGTACTTACTTGTTTCACTCAGTGAGATCATTTATAAAGTAGTGTCCTGGTTTCAGCTGGGATAGAGTTAATTGTCTTCCTAGTAGCTGGTACAGTGCTATGTTTTCGAGTTCAGTATCAGAAGAATGTTGATAACACTGATGTTTTCAGTTGTTGCTAAGCAATGTTTAGTCTAAAGTCAAGGATTTTTCAGCTTCTTGTGCCCAGCCAGCGAGAAAGCTGGAGGGGCACAAGAAGTTGGCACAGGACAGAGCCAGGGCAGCTGACCCAAACTGGCCAATGGGGTATTCCATACCATGTGATGTCACATCTAGTATATAATATAAACTGGGGGGAGTGGGGGTGGGGGGATCGCCGCTCAGGGACTGACCGGGCGTCGATCGGCAGGTGGTGAGCAATTGGACTGTGCATCATTTATATATTCCAATCCTTTTATTATTACTGTTGTCATTTTATTAGTGTTATCATTACCATTATTAGTTTCTTCTTTTCTGTTCTATTAAACCATTCTTATTTCAACCCATGAGTTTTACTTCTCTTCCTGATTTTGTCCCCCATCCCATGGTGGGGTGAGGGGGGCGGGGAGTGGTGGAGTGAGTGAGCAGCTGCGTGGTGCTTAATTGCTGGCTGGGGTTAAACCATGACAAGTAGCCTATCAGCTAGTATGAATGAAAGTGGCATAATTAGGCCTGGCAGCAAAACCATTATAAGTTGTCATCACAGCACTTAAGTCAGTTTACAAGAACTGAGGATATGTAAACTTGCTGTGACTAAACTTGTTTGTCAAGAAACATCTCCATGGTGTTTTTGCAAGGTTCACTTTATTTTTAAATTGATTGATGATTGCATGTTGAATGCAAATGTAATTAAATATAGAAACTTAAATCTTTGTGATGATTTCTTAATGGATATTTATACTGAAATACACATTTCCCTGTGGACACCCAAGTTGCCAAGAGATCCAGCTGGATTTGCTTACTTGTCCTACATAAACTGAAATGTTAAGGAAGCACCTTAAAATTAACTGAGAATTTTAGGGGAACTTATGGTAATGGCACAGTTACAAAGAAAGCACAGAGAGATCGTATGTAAGGAAATTGGCATATCCTAGAGTGATTATCAAATATTTTGGGGGACAGGAAAGGAGAGAGAATAGGAAAAGAGAAAAGACAAAATACCCCTTCTTGCAAACCCAGTATGTTTCACTTGCAGGAAAATGCCTTCTGCAGACAGGGTAATTTTCAGAGGTGCTCATGAACCAAATCGCTGATCATCTCCAAAGTGAGTAATTATCCCAGATAGGATGCTTTCCTTTGAACACTGAAAACACAATTAAAATGGCACTAAGATAAATTATACAACAGTGAACAACAACATTATTGTGGTGAGGAAATGATGCACAATAAACAAAAGACAGTTTCATAAATGTTTGCACTACTATTATGTTTCAAGTTCTTGATGTCTTATAGAGACTTTCATAAAGATCTAAAATTAACTATCATTTTGGATTAACATTTTATGAGAAAGAGGCAAAAACTGTTTCAAGTCACTTTAAATAAAGAACTCTCATTCCTGTTAGAGAAACTTAAAACAATCTTGAAATTATTCAGATACTAAGAAGACACTCATGGATTTTGTGTAGGCAGGATAATTTCCTGTATCATTTCTGGAACTGAATAATGACAAGGGCATGTGTAAAATAATTTTGTCCAGGTAAAGACGACTGCTTAATTTTTGAGGAGAGCAAGGTTGCTTGAAGTACAGTGTGCTAATTTGGTTACAATATAAAACATTGTGCTGACAAAAGAAATCAATAAGCTGAATTTATATGTCTGTAGGAAACATTGTACACTTCTGTCTAGTGCAGCAAAAGCAGCATTTGAGAGATGAGACAAGGTAACTCATCTGAACTCTGGAGTCAGATTTTCATATCTTCCAGGTTACTGCATTTCTAGATGTGTGACTCTATTCCTCTTCTCAGATCAGTTACTCAAAAAACATGAACTCTCAACAGTTACTATCCCATCACTATCAGCTTCAGATATTTGGGCAGGATTATGGACACATTGATTATTTTACCAGAGAATGAAACTGCCAATGCTAAGGTGCTCCAGCTAGCTCAAATATAACTGCCTACATATTCAGCAATATGGCAGTTGTGTACTTTACCTCTTTTATGGACTGCTTATGAACACCCTCACACAACTTTTTTGCATGCTAGCACCCTTCTTTTCTATTAGTTAGTAGTGTTTTATTTCATACAATTTCCAGAGCAAAAATTTTTTTTTTTTTTTTTATTTTAAATCTGGGAATATTGTGGATGCTACCAAACAATGTTTCATAGATTACTACATTTCCTTAGCTCATCAGAACTGTCATTTTCATGCTTGACAACTGTAAACACCTGCTTTTGGTTACTGAAGTCCCACCAGCCATTTGTTACCATCTCCTAGATAAAAGTTATTCCTCCATGAACTGTATTACCAGATCATGCAAGTACTAATATCTGGTTTGGTGCAATATCAGTTAAGTTAATTGAAGGGACCTTCAAGAATATTTTATTACTACAACACTGAAGAAGAGACAACAGGATTTACTGGCATCAGCCAAGATGTGCAGAAGTTATTTCAGCATGTGGAATAACAAAGAATGGTTCCTACATGATAAGAATTTGAAGAAAAGTTGTTTTTAAAGTGGTTGTGTGTGCAAAACATAGGCCTTTCTCAGCTGCTGTTCTGTGACTGTGAAACTTGTTCCCTGAAGTGCTTTGAATTGTGACGAATTTCAGAGACATTCAGAACAAAATGTAAATCACACTTATTCAGCCATCCAAGCTTTCATTAACAGCAAAGACTAAAACTTACAAAACCCCAGACCAAAGAAAGAAAAGTTATCTATAGAATGTAAAATTAGACATAAAGTGAAAATTAGAAAGTTTATTGATACCTTTGGGTTACATTTCTATATTGTGATGCTAAATGTGCTGCACATTTTAAGCACTGCCCAGGTTAGAGTATCTGAGATTCAGAGCCATCCAGCTACCCCAATCCACATCACTGTCCCGGTTTTCATTGGAACTGGGAAATTGTTGATTTATATGTGATACAAGTGAGCAAGGAGGTATGATGGCTGATATGAGGGATGTCAACATTCAGTGAAACCTTTATGGTGGACTTAGAAATAAGTCTTTATTTATATACATAAGTAAGATTGGGGAAAACGGAACACATATAATTTTGAGTATATTGATTTCTCTAAGTAAGAAAAGAACTGTGTCCACATCTCCAATTCTCAACATGGAGGAAAGGTGATGATGAAAGTGTTCAGCTGTGAATTCAGAAAGAGATTATCAACTAAACAATGATGGAAGATTCAAAAGAATGTGGATTTTAACTCCAGACTGTGATAGTGGCATGTGATCTAAACCTTATAGTTTATACCAACACTTATTTTTAATTTAGTTTCAGACCCACAACTTTGAAGTTCTTATTCATGAGGAGACATCTGCTCCTTTACTGAGATATTCTGAGCTTTTGACATCTTCTAGCATCTTGATGCAGCAATCAGTTTCAAAGGTTAGCCATGTCGGTTACACAATATTTTCTTTCATTAATTTTAAATTTGATGAGTTTTGAAAGATCAGAGTTCTGTTTGGTTTCTCTAGACACTGTGTAAGAATAAACATCCTCCTATATCTTCTCTAAATGGGATGATCCCAATTTATTCATTATCTCACCTACTTCCCATCTTTTAATAACTTTTTCATTATCCTTCAATGTCTGCTATGACTCTTAGTAAGGTAAGGAATTAAGCACAGTACTACAGATGAGAATGAACTCCTGATTGTCCTGGTTTCAGCTGGGATGTAGTTAACTGTCTTCCTAGTAGCTGGTACAGTGCTATGTTTTGAGTTCAGTATGTGAAGAATGTTGATAACACTGATGTTTTCAGTTGTTGCTCAGTAGTGTTTAGACTATAATCAAGGATTTTTCAGCTTCTCATGCCCAGCCAGGGCACCTGACCCAAACTGGACAACAGTGTATTCCATACCATGTGACGTCCCATCTAGTTTAGGAACTGGGAAGTGGGGGGGGAGGGATTTCGCCGCTTGGGGGACTGGCTGGGTGTCGGTCGGCGGGTGGTGAGCAATTGCCCTGCGCATCATTTGTACATTTCAATCCTTTTATTACTACTGTTGTCATTTTATTAGTGTTATCATTATCATTATTAGTCTCTTCTTTTCTGTTCTATTAAATCGTTCTTATCTCAACCCAGGAGTTTTACTTCTTTTCCTGATTTTCTTCCCCATCCCACTGGATGGGGGGGGAGTGAGTGAGCGGCTGCGTGGTGCTTAGTTGCTGGCTGGGGTTAAACCACGACACTGATTTATAGTGAATTATTTTTACAGCCACAGATAGTGTCTTTTTGACAACAACTGCCCCGGTCACCTGTCAACTCACTTCAAAGCCAGATTGCAATACTGCACATCATATCTTCCATAATTTGGAAAAAAAAATCATCTTTATAGAAAAATTTTAAATAAATTTCCAAGATCCTTAAGTAGAACAGGGAACTACTTTCTTTCTTGTTCAGACTTTCAATGTAAATAATGAATGCTTCTAATAAATAACCATTTGAGTCGGCAAATGTCAGGCTGTTATGGTATTTGTCTTAAAAAAGGGGGGGGGTGGGAATCTTGTACTGTTAAGAAAATCTATGTTATCCGAAGTACATAGACACATAAAATAGGATTTTGCTTTGGAGATACGTAATTTTCCAGAGGTTTTTTCCAGCCATTCAAGATTTTTTTTTTTTTTTTTTTACCCACATTAACAGAGTATGGTAAATCAAGAACAATAGTTATGGAGCAGTAAATCTTGTAGGGCACTAAAAATTCTGTGGGCAAGGAAAAACTCACTTGGAAAGACATTTAACTTAAAATAGGGGAGTAAACAACCAACAGTACCTAGATATGTTGGTGAGAATCATACTGAAATTAAATGTATCTAAAATAATAATGGTTGGTTTTACAATACATTTGCTTATGCCTTTTTATGATTAATTTCTTCTGTGTAGATGTAGTTATAATTAAATAACAAGAAGTGAAAAATAAATTTGAAAGAGAATTTTTACACCAACTTTAACAGAGTTAAAATTTGAATGAATTTCTGAAATTACATGAATAATTAATTTAATATGTTGGTTTGGGAGGGGTTTTATTTGGGAATTTTATCATACAGAGAAACCTGTTCCATAGATCTATGTGTAACAAGCTGAAAACTTGAGAAAAATCTAGCTGGGAAATAAATTTCAAAATATATGAAGGCCTAAATTTTCCTGACTGTTTTATATGAGCAGACCTCAACCTTCTCAGAGCCTGACTGGCCCTGTGAAAGCATAAAGATCTCTTTCTGCTGAAATACTTATAAAACAAGGTCCTCAAAGATCTAGCTTCCAGGTGTTTCCGTTCCTGTTTTCAGGTACACACAATATCTATGCATGTATTCAGGCTCTTTAAACTTGGACTATTCAACAGTGATAGTTTATTTGTGCCCCAGAACAGCTGGAAGCACAGTAAATGAGATCAGTACTCAGAATTAAGCTCAGGTCATCCTTCTGGCAATTTCTGCTTTAACTTAGACCCAGCATTTAACAATATTTTTAAAATTATAAGAAACCTCTCTCACAACTTCATAGGTAGAAGCCTCTGAGTTCTAGATACATTCTTTGAAAATAAAAAGAACATTTTAAAATTTCACAGTTGCCACAGATAAAGCATGATGCTGCAGAATATTTACATTACTGCAGAAGAAGCAAGATCGTCAGGGAAAACAAGCTAAGAAATCCTTTTTTGCAACAACTGTGCCAATAACACTGATGAAATCATCAGTTATGTTTTTGACAAGCAAGAGAAATCAGTGTACTGTATATATTGCTGTGCTGACTTCTACTTCATAAGAAAAAGAAAGGGTGGAGGGTTGGGAAGGATCAATATTTGTCAGAAGGAGAGTTAGAAAAGGAAAAATATTATATAAGGGATTAATAAAAAATATTTTAAAAAATATTTTCTTGAGGATTTTCTGTTTGTTTGTTTAATTTAGCAAGCCAGCAGAACATAAACAAAACCTGTAGAAAAAATTCAAAACTGTTTTAGGACTGGATTGTTCCCTCTACTTGCAGAAATATAGAGGATCAAGACCCATTGAAGGGCTACGTTAAAAAAAAAAAGTAGTACCTCCATGGCATTGCCTGCTTTGGACCCAGGGTACTTGCTGAAGTAAAAATTATTTTTTGACTTGAGACTATCCATTTTGGCAGAAGAGATCATATTGGATGATAAATGAGACACGTGTGGAGTGCTGGATGCCATGCTGGGCTCCCCAGTACCAGAGAGAAAGAGATGTACTGGAGTGAGTCCAGTGCAGTGCCATGAGGATGATTAAGGGCTTGGAACATCTGATACATGAGGGCAGGCTAAGGGAGCTAGGAGTATTCAGGCTGGAATAGCAAAAGTTCAGGGGAATTTTATCTGTGTGTAAAAATACATGATGGACAACAGGAAGGAAGGTGGAGCCGGACTCTTCTCAGTGGTGCCCAGTGACAGGGCAAGAGACAATGGGCACAAACTGAAATACAGGAAGTATCATTTAAAATTAAGTTAAAATTCTTACTTTGAGGATGGTTTCCTAGAAAAGTTGTTGAGTCTGTATCCTTGGCGATACTCAAAACCTGACTGGACACAGTCTTGGTCAACCTGCTTTGGCTGACCCTGCTTGATCAAGGGTGTTGGACTAGAAGATCTCAGGAGGTACCTTCCTGCCTCAGACCTTCTGTGATTCTGTGACTGTGTCATATGATTCCCAAGCTGCAAGAGAAAGAATTCTTTAAAACTTTCTATAGTCTTTTCCTTTCTCTTAGCATCCTGGTTGCCTCAAGAAGCTTTCCTCCTACTGAGTGTTTTCTGTCTTGCCACAGATAGCAGCCATAGACGGTGTCAAGAGTTGTTCATGGTTTTTCATTTACATTAATTGCCAACTAATTCACCACTTGAAAACATTTAAGCACAAGAAACATGAAAGTATTTCTTCCCTTTTTTCTTCTTAATAGCATCCTCATTGTGAAATTCCAAGCAGTCGTAAATAATGATCAGTATGAACTCGAGTTGCATTTTATATGTGTGATGAATTTAAATAATAATAGTAATTATTAATAAGCTCCAGGAAAACTGGCAATTATTAAAAAAAATAGTAAAGAAGAAGGAATGACTCTGATTCAGGAGAACAATACTATGTGTTAGGAATGTCACTTAAAAAAACAATTACCCTTAACAGTTCAGGCTGTAGTAAAATAATTTTGGGAGAGTCTTATGGAGAATTATGAGGTATCAGAACCACAATCCAATACTTTTTGTTTGCTGTCATGAGACGACTTTAACCAAAGTAATGGTTCGGCCCATTTTTAGGGATAGGGCAATCAGCCTCATCCTGTGTTATACATGCTACTGCACAATAAAACTCTTCTCAGTGTGATTCTTTTATAAGGGCTAATAGATTGTCCTGGTTTCAGCTGGGATAGAGTTAATTTTCTTTCTAGTAGCTGGTATAATGTCATGTTGTCGTGGTTTAACCCCAGCCAGCAACTAAGCACCACGCAGCCGCTCACTCACTCCCCCCCCATCCAGTGGGATGGGGAAGAAAATCAGGAAAAGAAGTAAAACTCCTGGGTTGAGATAAGAACTATTTAATAGAACAGAAAAGAAGAAACTAATAATGATAATGATAACACTAATAAAATGACAACAGTAGTAATAAAAGGATTGAAATGTACAAATGATGCGCAGGGCAGTTGCTCACCACCCGCCGACCGACACCCAGCCAGTCCCCGAGTGGCGAATCCCTGCCCCCCACTTCCCAGTTCCTAAACTAGATGGGACGTCACATGGTATGGAATACACTGTTGTCCAGTTTGGGTCAGGTGCCCTGGCTGGGCATGAGAAGCTGAAAAATCCTTGATTATAGTCTAAACACTACTGAGCAACAACTGAAAACATCAGTGTTATCAACATTCTTCACATACTGAACTCAAAACACAGCACTGTACCAGCTACTAGGAAGACAGTTAACTATATCCCAGCTGAAACCAGGACACATGTCTTGGATTTAGAGAGAAGAATGTTGATAACACACTGATGTTTTCAGTTGTTGCTCAGTAGTGTTTATAGCAAGTCAAGGATTTTCCAGCTTCTCATGCCCAGCCAGCAAAAAGGCTGGAGGGGTACAAGAAGTTGGGAGGGGACACAGCCAGGACAGGTGACCCAAACTGGCCAAAGGCGTATTCCATACCATGTGACATCATGCCCAGTATATAAACTGGGGGGAGTTGGCCTAGGGGGGAATCGCTACTCAGGAACTAACTGGGCATCGGTCAGCAGGTGGTGAGCAATTGCATTGTACATCATTTGTTTTGTATATTCCAATTATTTTATTATTATTATTGTAATTTTGTTATTGCTATTGTTATCATTATTAGTTTCTTCCTTTCTGTTCTATTAAACTGTTCTTATCTGAACCCACAAGTTTTACTTTTTTTTTCCCAATTCTCTCCCCCATCCCACCGGGTGGGGAGAAGTGAGTGAGTGGCTTCGTGGTGCTTAGTTGCTGGCTGGGGTTAAACCATGACATGGATATGTTCAGCTTTGACCCTTGATGTCCATATCTCAGTCCACTCTTATTATTTCTGTGCATTACTCGTCCATTTTCTCTCTCTTTTTTTTTTTTTAAGCTCTTTAGATGAGTTGTTAATTGTTCTCTTGGTATTTTCCTTTAATAGTCCCTAATATAATTTTGTTGCCTTAGCGTCCTTTGATACCCATAAAAATGTAATTTGCCTGCTATTTGTGACTGCAGTCTATGTTTGCTCTTTATTTTTATACTTCTGCAGATGATGTTTTGGCCAGACTTTCACATTAGCTGGGTACTCAAAATATTTTTCTGCCCCAAGTTATCATCCACAGTGCTAACATGGCTACTGAACTGGACCATGCATTTTTAAAAAACTTTCTGATGGCCTGAGGATGCAAGAAGTATGTGCTTACTCTCCGTTACAAGAACGGACAGGCAGGTCACTGAACTAATGTGTATAGAAGATGGCACAGTGATGCACAGTACAGCTCTAGTTCAAAGGTTGGGATAGATCTGTAGTATAAAAAAACATGCAAAGAATTCTAGAAATCTTAATTGGCCACAATATTAACATTTGCCAAGATATTATAATAAATATTGTGACTGTATCTGCCAAAATCTCATTAAGAGTACATATGACTTAAAGCCAAACTTTCTATTTCTCACATGTCATTTATTTAAACTGTCTCAGAAATCACAAACCCGACAGCCAGTAATATATTGTATAATGCCACTGAACCTTTCCTGATTATTTTATTGTTCTTGCTTGCAGCGTTTCTACTTGGGAGTCAGCTTGCCGGAATTCTTTTGTATCAGTGTTTTAATTGTGGTCTAAGTGGGATTTGGAAATATGGAGCTGTTTTTTTCTTTCTGTGATCAAGCAAAACCTCCTGTGGCATCCAACGTGATTTCAGACTTTTTTCCTATTCACAGTGAATAAGATTTGCAGAGCTGAGAGGGTGCCTTTTCATAGATAACCCTTTCCACAAAAGTCAACAGAGCAGTCATTCTCTGAGGGCTCCTGAATCCTCAGAAGCCTTTTGAAGGAAAAGAGAGGGAAAATGTTGGAGATTTTGCTTTTGCTTTGGCTTTAACACCCAGAAGGTTTACAATAATGTGTTACTGAGACTCCTACATAAAACAATGTCTCCCTTTTTGTCTGGGTTCTGTAAGCTACTTATTTTCTTCTTAAAAAAAAAAAAAAAAGAAAAGAAAAAAGGTGGGGGGGAAATACAAGCAGATACCCTTTATTTTTACTTTAGTGTTGAAAACGTTTTATCTAATCAGTTGAAGTGCAAAGCTGTACATCTATATTTTTATAGCTATACCACTTTAAATACCAAAATGGTAGAATTTCTTAAATACTCCATTCCATGATCTATGCACATGCAGCATTCAAAAAAAGAAAAAATATTAATCTAGAAAAGAGTATTTTCACAAAAATATGAAAGTAAATAGAGAGTCAAGGCCTCTGGAAAATTAAGTTTTTATATATGTTCAGAACAGCTGCAATATTTTCACTTAAGAGCCTACAATTCAAGCAAAGCAAGTATTTTACTTCCCTGTGTGTACTACTAGTTATGTGCTGAGAGGCAAATGATTCTTAAATGACTGAATGTAAGTACTTACCATCTTAGTGTTTGAAAACCCTCAGCTGGGAAAAGGGATACACTTCCCCTTGAAGACTAACAGATGTATGTGCTGATGTACATGTATGTTCACACTTAGGAAGAAGGTACCCTTGAACAGCTAAACAAGGACATGGATTTTGCATTTGATTCTAATTGTTGTCAGCCTTTTTATGAGTTTTATTCCTGGAATACAGAGTTCCATAGTCTAGATCCAGTTGATCAAAAATTTCCATTTAGTGTATCATTGATCATTTTTAGCTTGGACAACAGAGTTGTGATTTGTTTAGAATACAATTGCAAATCATGGAAGAAAAAAAACAATTAGGTTGCATGACTCTGGAGGTCATGTAGTCTTCCCTTTTCTACTTAAAAAGGGATAATTTCAAAATTAAATTAGATTACTCAGGGCCTTGTGAAGGCTACAGAGGGACTGCCATTCTCCTGAGTAGCAAATACAAGATAGGTATTTAATGGAATTGTAGTCTACTAAGTAGAGAATCAGACACGGCTGCTGTGCTCTGCATTAGGTGAAAAGCATTTTTGAAGTTTTTGGTGCGGGGTTTTTTTTTATTTTTTTAAACAGCAGTGAATTTAGATACCTCTAAAAACTTTGTTTGGTGTAGGAACATCGGAATTGCCACAGTAGAACAGAAAATTTGTCCATTTAGTTCTCTGTTATTTATGCATTGGCGGCCAACTCAATGGATGGCTCAAAAAATCTCCAAACCAGCAGTAGATAATCTGGTGTAAGTCTAATACTTTCCAAAAGCAATAGCTGATAATTGCAGATATTCTTGTTCACATGAAAGATTCATTCATTTAAAAAATCTCTTTAAGTTTCCATCTTTAGCAAAGCTTTATGTCAACTAGTTTGACAAAGTTGTATAAGAAAGTATTTTCTTTATTCATTCTGAATTTACATATGTCTTATTCTACTACATATAAATGGTATCATGGTATGATTTGCACTGCCTTCCATCATAATGTATATATTAAGCAATGCAAGGACAAGATACTTTCTCTTGTCTGAAAGTATCTGCGGCTGTAAATTGATCTATGAAAAATGAAAGGTATGCTTAATGATAAAATAATCATATCTAAACCAAACAGCACTACGTTAAGTAAGGCTGATTACTTAGGGGGTATCTGGGAGAGCAATAGTCTGAAAAACAGAATGACCAAGCACTCCAGAGTTCTGGTCAAAGAAGAAATTGCAACCTCCTGTCCCTTTGACTGCCATAAGAAAGGCTAGAATACAGATCAATCTCCCCAGTTTCAAGTATCATAAGGTTAGATAGTCTGTTATAGTCTGTTTCTGATTTCATACACTGCACCAGAAGGACATTGGGCACTGTATCTGCTGAAAAGCAAAGAAAAAGGAAGCTCACAGGACCTCAGTGCATTCACATCCACATTCATATCCACAGACAGGAGTTCCTGAGAAAAAAAGGTATTCTGACAGTAGCTTCAACTCGATCAAACTTGACATATTTGAAGTAATGGTATATTATTATAAGTCTGTTTCTATTTATTCTTTTCTCATGATTTTAAGTCTTAGTCTTGATTTCTGTCTTCATCTCTAAGTTTCTGATTTTTGCTGTTGTTTTAAAACTATTATTTTCTTTGTGTCTCATGTAAGGATAGATACTTTTTTTATGATCAATTGTTGGTACCTTTATGAATGAGTTCTCCAATGATATGAAGATCTACCATTACAGAAAACTACTTTTTTCAACTATACAAAAAGAGTCTGATTTTTTCAAAATGCAACTAAGTCTTAGCCAGGGTATTTTTTAATTCTTTAAAGGAGGAAAAAGGTTTTTATAGCTGACAAATAAAGGGGGGGAAGAATTAACCTATTAGCAAATGCTTTACATTGGATTAGCTTTAACCAAAAATTGACTTAAGAATGATGTTTCACTATGTCATGGAGTCTTTCAAAATAAATGAGGCAGATACTGGAAATGAAATTTATTCTAAGAAAAATTGGTTAGCACTTCAACAACATTAACAAACTACAGGTTTTGATGGCTATTGAAATGAAACTACTACTACACAGGTGACTTAAGAATTCCTAAGCTTTAAAACGATGACCCAAAATGCGCAATCACTCACCTAAAGGATGAGGGCTCTCAACCTGCAGGAGTTACCTTGGGCAGCCTCCCAGCCCAAAGGGAGGGTCCCCGACTGCAGATCTGCTGCTCCAAGGAGGACTGACTCGATTTGCCCTCCAACAGGACTCTCTTTATACCCAAGTTGAATCTGACCTGTGGTCATATATGGTCGTGTCAGCTCTTACTGGCTAAAGGCCCCAATTACTGTATAGGCATGAAAATAAGGGTGCAAAAGTCAGGGCATAGAAAGAATCAATAGCTGCAATATTTCAACGGCCGGAAAGCCACAGTCTTTGTCAGTGCAGGTGCACCTGGCACACACTAAAACAGATATAAAAATGAAATAAAAATAGTTTATTTCAATTAACTATATTAATTACAGGCCTTACACCTGTAAAAAGTTTATAACACACACATTGACCAAAAACCTTCTGATTGGCCTATGGAAGAGCTGGAACTTTCTGTCTTGTTTTAGGCAACAAAAAGGGCAGTGTACCCACCATTCTTGAGAATATAGCAACCCAATATAATTTCAGTGCTTGTGTCTGACTCAGCAAATGGCCCTTTATCCTACTGAGATTTGTGCAAATGGGTGCTTATCTAAGTTCCCAGAATATTAATTAATTTCAAGTGAAAAGATGAAGTTTTGAGTTTAAAAATTGACACAATTGTGCAATGAACAGTTTTGGGAGAATTCTGTGTGTGTGTGGTGGGCTGTAATTTGTACCTTACTACCTTTCTGCTGAGGAATACTCTAATAAAGAACAAAAAAGGCTCTTTTTCTTCAGCTTCCAGCCTAGAGACTGTGGTTATATTTGCAAGGACAGTTTTTATTCTCTGAAATTAAAAAAACAAGAAGAAAACATAAAATAGCCCACTAAACCCAGATTCTTCTGTTTGTGTCTGGCCTGCTCATCAGGAACTGCATGCCCTATAATTGAAGTTAACTGTCCATACCAGTACACGTGAGTAACTCTACTGCTCTGCTATATTCCTCTAATCCAAGAGATTAATAAAACATAAAGTGATTAATTTAATCAAATCCCAGATTACTGGTGGTGGGAAGGAGAAAAAGAAGCTGCTGCAAGGTGTTTGGTCTTAAAAGCCTGAATAAGAAAAGTGTACCTGTGACTGCTGGGATCATTTTTAAGAAGGTACTCTGGTCATTCAGTGCAACACTGTTTTCCACCACACATAATTTTCGCACCCTGTTTTAAGTGCACTCTTCAATTATCAGTTATAGGAATGATTTGTTGAATTCCCTGAACTGTGTGCTGAATGTTTATTTCTTAGAATTATCTTAGGCTTTAACACACAAACAAAACAGGTGGCTGCCAAAGGCATGAAAATATTAAAAGCAGCTAAGTGTTTACTGACTGTTTGGAAGAGAAACTGCACTCCATGAAGATCATATTTTCTTTAATTTCTTCTTGGCAGTAAAAATCTGAATTGAAGTTGGTTTGAGAAAAAGTGGATAGAATAGTGAGAGGAAGACAAGACATGTTTAGATACTCTTTTGTGTTTATCTGTTACAGGACAAAATGATTCATTTTGAGTAGCATATCAATATTTCATTAGACACAAGAAACACAATTTTTAACATTTAGTAGAAACAAGCTGTATTAACCTATTCCCTCTATTACTGAAGAATTATCTTTACAGGATACCTGTGCACAGCTGTACCACTACATTTCAATCCTGTATCTATTCAGCATTGATCTATTTAGGTAGACAGAAATATGCACATATATTTGTGTCTCCATGACTGTGTGTGCAGGTTTATGTTTAAAAATTATACATAAATACATATTTATATATGTATATGTACATATATAAGGAAGAATATATTTATGTCAGTGCTGTTTCTCCCTGTTTGTACATGGACTGCATTCTGGAAGCAATTAGGTGATTTATTGTGGATTTATTGGGAAGGCCGTTCTTTCTTTGACCAGTTACAAGTTAGAAAAAAATCTGCAGCAGAATTATGCCCATCCTTCAGCATAGCTGCTAATCAGGTACAAGCAGACTGCTTCTCCTGCTCCTCAGGAACAGAGTGAATTAGTCCTATAGTTTAGAAAGTGATGTAAATTAACTTTGCTGTAGAATATATAAACTGAAGTATAATGGACTAATGTACAGAGCCTTTAGGAGAACTGTAGGGACATCTGCACTAAGAAGAATATTGCAACTACTTGTTTAGATTTTTAGAGTTTCTCATTAAAGTTCAGGTCACACCTGCAAAAATTTCAAAAATTCGTATCGCCTCAGTAGACACACTAAGTATCACTTTCTTCTCCACCTCTACTTAGTGCACAACTTAGTGCATTTTATTATTTCATAGCATCAGCATAAAAAGGTAATAGTTGGCTTTAGTATTAGCCATCTAACTGACATATTTCCTCCATACTATCCTTCTAAGTCTCAAAGGGAAGAACATAAATCGAACATTTTTACTAAGACTGGTGCACTCTCACTAAAAGGAAAAGGGTTTTTCAGGAACAGTTTTGATCAAAGATGCATGTAGAGAAGTTGTTTTTTTGGTTTTTTGTTTTTTTTTTCCACTCAGGAAAGATAACCGTAACAGGAGAGACACTGGTGCAAAACAACTAGAAGGGGAGAAAAGGTTAATAAGCAGCCAATGGGCCAATGGCACCTCCAGTTTACAGTGCCTCTAATGCTCTTTGAATATACCAGATATAAACAGCCATTCTCAAAGGGGCACACTGCAAAAAAAACCATTCATAATTCAAGAGTAAGAGCTTGGTGTGAAAAGCTAGTCAAGCTTGGTGGCCTTGGAGAATCTCTGCTCTGGTCTGGCAGAGAATTCGATGGCATGTGATTCTTGCCCAAGAAACAAACTCAGACAAAATAAGAGAACTTGAACTATTTTCTGCAGCAAAGGTCACAGTCAGATCTATCCTTAGTGTATAAACACTATACCCACATTAAAACATAGCTGTGGATTACAGACCTTCCCTAGATTTTGATCTGCTACATTGTCTTTAAGAAATCTGTAAATGGGTTTAGTGGAGAAGAGGATGACTCCAGCATCAGGAAGTAGTATTGACTCTTTCAGAGTGGACATGATTAAAGATTAATAAGTTCTTTTATCTTTTATATTTCATACTTCTTTTTCTGTTCTATAAGATATTGTATTTTTCCTCTGGCTGTATAGCAGATACTGTTTATTACAATTTTCCTTTCAAGCATAGAGGAATATTGCAAGCTAGTTTAGATGAGAATATGAAGACTAAGTGCTGCAACTTTTGTTTCTCCCCTTTTTGCAGCCCTCACATTAAAGTTTTAATGTATCTGCACATGTTTAAGCCTTCACTATGCAAGTATACACCAATAACATGTATTATCCAGTGCACTTCACATCCTCTGTATGCATCTACAGCTGAGGAGTTACAGTGGGGATACCATAATCAGGCTGTGAAGACCTCAGTCCGTATTACTTCAGCTGAATCCAAATTCAAATAAATCCAATTCAAATAAAAGTTAGAGATGACTATTCAGTTAGATAAGCTGCTAAAATTAGATACCTCTCCATGACAGCATTTGCTTCTCTTTGTCTTGTCATCTTTTCAGAAGGACTTTGGAAATGAAAGAGCTGAGTTACATTTTGCTGCTCTAATTCATCCTGAAGTAGAGTTGTACTTATGTGGGTTTTGATTAGACTCTTAATGCAGGAAAGTGAAAATCTCTTCCATAGGGATGACAAAATCAAGCCTTTATGATATTTACTAACCAAATACACCTTGGGCCAGGGGTTGATATTTTGTTTGGTGTTTTATGTCATGATGTGCCATAGTGAGGCTTTGTGAGAACTCCTCACACAAACAACAACATAACTTGTTTTCCTTTTCTTTCCCTCACCCTTGCTTCTCCAAAGGAAACACTTTAAAACAATTTTGAGAGCACAATATTCCTTGCCAAAAATGAAGGGCAGTTTTCTCAGGCAAATAAAAAAATAAACTGAATTACTGAGAAGACCAGTTCAGATTTGCACAATGCAGTACTTCATGTTTGTTCCCGTACTATTTTTGATGCGGAGGCAGGCATTGACTACATTAAGAGCGTGGAAGTATGGCTCTCCAAAGACATCACTGAATTGGCAGAAAATAGAATCATGTTTTATAATTAGGTAGAACTGACATTTGTGAAAGCATGCAGGGATTGGAAGCATCTTGGGAAAAAAATACATATTGGGTAAAATCTCCATTGCTCAATATCTGACAATAAAGAGACCAGGGTAGTGATGAAAATTTGCTATAATACTGTCGTGGTTTAAGCCCAGCCAGCAACTAAGCACCACACAGCTGCTCACTTACTGCCCCCTGCCGCATTGGGGTGCGGGAGAGAATCAGAAGAGTAAAAGTGAGAAAACTCGTGGGTTGAGATAAAGACAAATTAATAGGTAAAGCAAAAGCTGCATAGGCAAGCAAAACAAAACAAGTAATTCATTCACCACTTCCTATGGGCAGGCAGCTGTTCAGCCATCTCCAGGAAAGCAGGGCTCCATCACGCGTAATGGTTACTTGGGAAGACAAACGGCATAACTCCAACTCTCCCCCCTTTCCTTCTTCTTCCCCCAGCTTTTTATTGCTGAGCATGATGTCATATGGTCTGGAATATCCCTTTGGTCAGTTGGGGTCAGCTGTCCTGGCTGTGTCTCCTCCTGGCTTCTTGTGCACCCCCAGCTTACTCACTGGTGGGGTGGGGTAAGAAGCAGAAAAGGCCTTGACTCTGTGTAAGCACTGATTAGCAATAACGAAAACATCCCTGAATTATCAACACTGTTTCCAGCACAAATCCAAAACATAGTCCCATACAAACTAATATGGAAAAAATTAACCCTATCCCAGTCAAAACCAGCACAGACACATAGCATAAGAAGCACAGAATAGCATTACACAACACTGAACACAGCAATTTAAAAACAGTTGAAAACAAAAACCCCTATATATTACTGCAAGGCTAAAACATACATATTAGTGTAAAGGCATCACTTGTATTGATGTTTTAGAAAGGTGGTCTCTACTCAGAAACATTTATATTAGACACATCAAAACAAGCAATTTAAGGGGTAACTAGCTGTACATCAATCTGACAGTGCTGCCTACATTACAACCTTGAAATGTAATTAACATCATGTAATTAAAAATTCAAATGTAATGCATACATGCACAGAAAGGAATACTATATCAATTATTTTTTTCCAGATTTTGAGTTTTTAAAGTATGCAAACATATATAAACACAATAAATACTCAGAAGAATATCTTGTACTAGAGGTGCTGTTATGCTGAATATGAGAAAGGTCACAATATGAAGAGCTTGAAAGAGCTTTTAAAATTTTGTTCTCTTTCTTTTCTGATAGGTTTGCGAGGTTAAATGGCAAACCATATAGTAGTCACAGGGACTACTATCCGTGAATGAACAGGAAATGATAACTATAGAAATACCTTATTTGTGAGAGAAGCATATTGTGATCAACAGAGCAGTAAAAGAAAAAAAACACAGACAAACCACCACCCACTCCAAAAACCCCAAGGAAACAAGATTACATTTCTTACAGCTTGACCGAGACTTAGTATTTATCCCCAAGAAGTCAGTTGGCTTGCTCCAGTGCCTCAGTTTCCTTTTGCTAATATGGCAATAATAGACATTACTTCTTACACTGTACTGAGAACTGTTGTAGAAAAAGTTAGTCAAAACTTAGAGCTAGCAGCTTAAACATTAGTAACAGGTAGAGTAGACAAAGCTAACAGCTTAAACATTAATAGCTAGAGTAGACAAAGACATGGTGTATGAACTGTAACAACCATATTAAAACATGTCGAATAGCTACTTACAGAATCAGCTGAAACCAACCTAAGAGGATGTGATATTGTATAAGAAAATGACCACTTAGCAACTGCTTAGTAATGAAACAGCAAACAAATCAAACCAATAAAAACAAGAAGACCCCAGACCTTACTATTACTGTTGGTCCAAATTATCGCATGAGGGGTGGGGTACTTAGATTGTAAGGGTATAATCGCCCAGGTATTTCTTTGTTCGTGGTCCCTCTTCAGAGACACCCAGCTCAAGCTGTAGCACTATTAATAAAAAGTATTTTCAGAAAGGAATCTATCTTTTAGCTTATGTGGAAACCTAGAGTCAAACCCTGTTATGGTGGCTGGCATGCATAATTTCTGTAACAAAGCTTAACTCATTAGTTATTATAAAGCATAACGGTCTTCACATTACTGAAGTGGAAGGGCATTATTATAGTATATAAAAAAAGAAGTGTAAACCATAAAACACTTCAAGCACAGAAAAGAATGGGAAGTTTATAGAATGAGAACAAATGAATGGAAAAACAATTTTAAAGAAATGTGAAGACAAAAATGAAATAATATTACTGCAGAAATATTAAGGAGAAAGGGAGTGTCTTGGAGTGGGTAACCTTTAAGAGACAGTAGGGCTAATTTATTGGTAAAGGTGACTGCCACCACTGGCTATTTACACAAACTTGTTGCTTCAGCATTCTTGAAGAGGAAAAAAGGCTGAGGAGAGAACTAACAACAGGGAAATACTTATACCAAATCAGAACAAGAGCGAAAAACTACAGTAGCATAACATTACATGAGGAAAAAAAAAAGAACAATTTTGAAAAAAGAAACACATCTAAGACAGTAAAATCAACAGGACCTACTATAAAATGGTGAAAAACAATAAATGAGATAGTGATAGCCTTTCCAATCAGAAGTAATAATTAAAAAAAACAAAACAAACATCCAAGTCTGGAGTTACATAAAGCAAGTAAGATAATGCTGAGTAAAGATAAAACAGAGAAGAACTAACAAACAGCAACATTGTTTAAGGATTATCAGGATGGTTTCACAAAAGGTCTTGGTGACAAACATAACAGTTACATACGAGCAAATAATACACAGGATTTGTCAGAGAAATTTGGAACAGAATGTACCACCTTAAAAGAAACCTTATGAAATCTCTATTACAAGACCACCCAAAGATGACTTTCAGCAAGGTCATCTGGT
The DNA here is from genome assembly GCF_947461875.1 of Haliaeetus albicilla. NCBI lineage: Eukaryota > Metazoa > Chordata > Aves > Accipitriformes > Accipitridae > Haliaeetus > Haliaeetus albicilla. Next base: position 22,203,936 of record NC_091488.1, read on the forward strand.
ATTGCAGGAGATATATGCAGTTTATAAGGATAAGGAACTATCTTGAGGAGTAAAGACAAACAGCATGAGTGAGAAGAAACAGGCAGAAATGCATATATGTGACAAGTGCGATGCTGCAAACATCAGTTTTGGGTCCTGCTCTTTTCACTATGCTTGGCAAGAGAAGGATGTTCTATTTAGTCACAAAATACAAAAAGGAAGCAAAATGAACAGCGTTGGATGACAGGAATTAAAAAAAAAATGCAAAGAAGAGCAATTTAACTTAAAATAGCCTGAGTAGTAAACCAACTTAAATGCAATTAAAATGCATATTTTTTTTTTTTGCCCAGAGCTAGTCAGAAAATGTTATTAAAATATAGTTCACCAAAAAAAAAAAGAAGAAATAAGTATTAAAATAATATTTAAAATCCAAATTTTTTGAAAAATAATCATCACCTACTTTGAGGTTTACAATGGTTTGGGAATCATACCTTTTCTAGTAGTGAGGACAAAGTAATTTCATGCATGATCAAAAGATCAAATCAGGACTGACTATCTAAATAGTAAAAGAAATTGTTATACAAAGCTAATTTCTTTCAGGACAAGGAAGAGTTATTTTATGGGGAATTAGCAGTTGAGTAATGTAACTTTTGTAATAAAGACTGTATTTTGGTCCAAAACATTGTGGACATTTCACTAAGTCAAGACAGTAAGTTGACCATTATTGCAGTTTTCTGGTATCTTGCAAATATAGAAAGTAAGCATTTCTTTGATCTGCAACAACAAGTGATTATGGCAACATTACATTTATTTGTTTAGGTGGAATGAAGAAATGAAGAGTTGGAGAATCTATTAATTTGGAAGTATTTTCCCCTTACCTGCAATAAATTGGCTTTGTAGATTTTTTCCTAGTAAGATTGTTTGCATTTTGCAAATATTACATAGTTGTAAAAGTATAGTGCCGTATATCATAAGGTTCAACCACTGTCATATGAAAGGGGAATAGTAAGCACCCTTTTCAGACATTCTACTTTTGTTTTGTCTTTCTCCATTAACTATTTTTGGAATCAGACATAATTTTGGCAAGTATGAACCATTCGGTAAATATTTTTTTTTCTTCCAGGAATTTTTGTAAATTGGATATATATATCCAATTCTGTGAGGCACATGGGAGTTAGTCCTGATTTTGTTTAGTTTTTGTTTTACTTTCCACTTCAATAAAAGACCCTCAGAATCCCTTTCTGTCATTACATTGCCATAGAAAAAATACCACGTCTTCACCTGTTTCTGCTACTACTTTTGAAATATTTCTAACAAAACATGTTAGTGGACAACTGGAATGAAAATGCAGCAAAAAAAGTAGTCGTGAAGCCACATTGCTGAAGCTTTATAGCATTATGACTAAGACATTTAGAATCCCAGATAGCTTAAACTAGTATGAAGAAGTAAACTACTTTTTTAGGTTTTGTGTAAAAGAGCTAACACCTGAAGTCACTTTTTACATCACATCCAAGCAAACCATACAGTTCTTTAAAATGCATTTAAAGAACATTTAAAGTATTGCTAACAGAGGCAGCCATAAGATGCAGCAGTTTGTGGAGCAGGGTGCACTGGAGGGGCCATGGAAAGGAGGAGGAAGCTCTGCTGAAGGCAGTGTCCCCATGTCCCTGCATGCAGCAGTGGTGGTGAGGCCCTGTGGGCCACAGCCCCCAGCACCCCTGTACCCAGCTGCCTGGTGTGTCGGGGGACTCAGCTCAACCCAGTTCTGAGAGAGGATGCAGCTCTGTAGGTTTGGGACTGCGGGAACAAGCAGGGGCCTCCCACTGCACCTGGAGGAGATCCATCCTTGCCTGAAAAAGGTGGTTGCTGGCAGGGGGTCTGTGTCACCCAGCAGAGGGGCTGCAGGAGGAGGACAGCAGCCTGTACAGCACCAGGGGTGGCACAGAAGAGGCGGACCACCATCTGAGGCCCATCTTCGAGAATATGCAGGTGTGAAGTAAGCCTCAACTCCCAAGTGTACCCACACAGGGGGGTATACTTGTGCTTATGGCGTTGAGAGATCCCCTGACTGCAGAAGCTGGAGGGCTTTAGCACCAGGACCTCTCCAACCCTCCCTGGGTTGCAGATGAGGGGCTGGGAGCTGTGTCCAGCAGAGCGCTTGCAGTGGCAGCACCAGGGGATGTGACAAGGGATTGTGATAGGAGACTCTCTTCTGGAGGGGACAGAGGCCCCCACCTGTCAACCTAGCAGGCTCTCCAGGGAGATTTGCTGCTTGCCAGGGTCTTGGAGCCAGGATATCATGGAGAGGCTGCTGAGGCTTGTCCAGCCCTTGTCTTGTTACTCCCACTGCTCTCCCATATGGGCACCAGCAATATGGCCAGGGGAGACCTGGAGTATATCACGTATAACTGCACAGCTCTGGGGAATGCGTCTAGGGCATGGGTGACAGGTGGTGTCTCTTTGATCCTGCCGGTGAGGCAGAGGGGCTTGAGGAGGAGTGAACAGATCTTGCAGGTCAATGCTTCAGTGTGCAGATGGTTTTGATGACAGGGATTTCACCTTTATGACCATGGGACCCTCTCTGGGAATGGAGGACTGAGAGAGAAGTGGGATTCACCAACCAAGTGGGGCAAAGCATCTTTAGCAACAGGCTTGCCAACTTGCTTAGGAGAGCTTTAACCTAGAAATTATGAGGGTGGGAGATGAGCACCCACATTCAAGTAGGGAAGTGGTAGCCCTGGCTGACAAGTGAAAGGAACAAGATGATGTGGAAGAGAGAGACTTTGAAAACAACAAATCAGGGCTGAAAGGGACCCTGTCCAAGCATATGCACATAAATAAGTGTTGAGGGGACGGCATGATGGGGAAAGCTCTCATGCGTTTTCTGGGAAATTGGTACAATTGGGCACCTCTCTGAACTGCCTGTACACTCACGGATGGAGTGTGGGGAACAAACAGGAGGAGTTGGAGGTGCATGTGCAGCTGCAGGGCTACCATCTCATTGGCACGGCAGCAATATGGTGGGATAGCTCACACAAATGGAGTGCTGCCATTGATGGATATAGGCTCCTTAAGAAGTATGGGCCAGGGAGGTGAGGAGAGGAAGTTGCCTTTTATGTGAGAGAGCAGCAGGGTTGCACTGAGCTCTGCCTTGGGAAGAGTGATGAGCCAGCTGAGAGCTGATGGGTCAGGTTTAGAGGGCAGACCAACATGGGTGACACTGTGGTGGGTGTCTGCTACAGACTGCCTGATCAGTAAGAAGCAGCTGAGGCCTTCTTCAGACAACTGGAAGAAACTTCACATTCACAGGCCGTAGCCCTCATGGGGATTTTGAACTACCCTGACACATGCTGGATGGGCAACAGCAGAGCATGAGCAGTCCAGGAGGTTTCTGAATTGTATTGATACCTTGAATGGGTTTCTGGAGTACACAGATGCCTTGAACTTCCTGACACAGGTAATCAAGAAATAAGAAAAACAGGTAATCAAGAAATAAAGAGAAAGAAGGGCTTCTGTAGGCACATTGTTAAAAAAAGGAAGACTAGGGACAATGTGGGCCCACTGCTGAATGGGTCAGACTCTTGGTGACAAAGGACATGGAGAAGGCTGAGGTACTCAATAATTTCTTCTTGAATCCCAGGCCCTGAGACTTGTGGGAAAGTCTGGAGCAAGGAAAAATTACCGTCTGTGGAGAAGGATCAAGTTATGGAACACAAACTGACTGAACATACCCAAGTCTCTCAGGCCTATTGGGATGCACTCACAAGTGCTGAGGGAACTAGCTGATGACACTGTGAGGCCACTTGCAATTATCTGTGAAAGACTATGGTAATGTGGGGAAGTTACTTGTGGTGTGTTGACCCTGGCTGGATGCCAGGTGCCCACCAAAGCCATTCTATCACTCCCCCTCCTCAGCTGGACAGGGGAGAAAAAATGTAACAAAGAGCTTGTGGGTTGAGATAAGGACAGGAGAAATCACTCACCAATTACTGTCACGGGCAAAACAGACTCAGCTTGGGGATAATTAACTCAATTTATTACCAATCAACGAGAGTAGGGTAATGAGAAATAAACCCCAAATCTCAAAACACCTTCCCTCCACCCCTCCCTTCTTCCTGGGCACAACTTCACTCCCGGATTCTCTACCAACACACCAATGGCTCAGGGGGATGGGGAATGGGGTTTATGGTCAGTTCATCACACGTTATTTTCTGCCATTTCATCCTCCTCAGGGGCAGGACTCCTCACATTCTTCCCCTGCTCCAGCGTGGGGTCCCACCCATGGGAGACAGTCCTCCATGAACTTCTCCATCATGGGTCCTTCCCACGGGCTGCAGTTCTTCACGAACTGCTCCAGCATGGGTCCTTTCCATGGTGTGCAGTCCTTCAGGAGCACACTGCTCCAGCGTGAGTCCCCCACGGGGTCACAAGTCCTGCCAGAAAACCTGCTCCAGTGTGGGCTCCTCTCTCCACAGATCCACATGTCCTGCCAGGAACCTGCTCCAGCGCGGGGTTCCCACAGGGTCACAGCCTCCTTTGGGAACCCACCTGCTCCAGCATGGGGTCCTCCACGGGCTGCAGGTGGATATCTGCTCCACCGTGGACCTCCCTGGACTGCAGGGGGACAACCTGCCTCACCATGGTCTTCACCACGGGCTGCAGGGGAATCTCCGCTCCGGTGCCTGGAGCATCTCCTCTCCCTCCTTCTTCACTGACCTTGGTGTCTGCAGGGTTGTTCTCTTACATGTTCTCACTCCTCTCTCCTGCTGCTGTTTTCATCTCAGCAACTTTTTTCTCCTTCTTAAAAATGTTATCACAGAGGCATTACCAGTATCGCTGATTGGCTCGGCCTTAGCTGGCAGCGGGTCCGTCTTAGAGCCAGCCACTATTGTCTCTGTCGGACACAGGGGAAGTTTCCAGCAGCTTCTCACAGAAGCCACTCCTGTAACCCCCCACCCCCCCCAAAACCTTGCCACACAAAACCAATACATTGTTGAAGACTGGAAGAAAGCAAATATCACCTATATCTTCAAGAAGGGCAGGGCCAGGGAACTGCAAGCTAGTTGACCTCACCTCAGTCTGCAGGAAGGTGATGGAGTAAATAATCCTGGTAACCATTTCCAAACACATGAAGGACAAGAAGGTGACTGGGAGTAGTCAGCATGGATTTATGAAGGGAAAATCATGCATGAAAAACCTGATAGGTTTCTCTGGTGAGATGACTGGTTTGGTGGATGAGGGGAGAGAAGTGGATGTTATTTATCTTCACCGTAGTAAGACTTTTGACACTATCTTCCATAATATCCTCATAGACAAGCTGATGAAGCATGGGCTAGAAAAGTGGACAGCAAGGTGGGTTGAAAATTGGCTGTGATGAGCAGCACAAAGTCAAGCTGGAAGACAGTCCCTAGTGACGTACCCCAAGGGTTAGTACTGTGTAAGAGACTGAATTCTTATCCTGAACCATTTGCCTCAAAGATTGTCAGGTGTGGGGGACTGGACCATCATCTCAAGGAACTGAACTGCTTCTCTTGAGCCCTTTGTCTCTAAGATGGCCTGTTTAAGCAGGACACTCCTCTGTCGATAAGGACGATTACCAGGCCATTGAGGCATCCAGAGGAGGAAACGGGGCTGGAGCTGATAAGATACTGGTTTCAGGTGTTGATCACGTGAAGGTTGTGTGATGGACGAAACCTGCAGCGCATGACATCATTGAAATATGCCCTATAAAAAACTCATAGAGACAAGCTGTGGGCAGCCTTCTTCACCACCAAAGAATTGAAGACTGAGGACCAACGGGACACCGCTGGATCCGTGGTGGTGACTATCCTAGCAAACCTGTCCCAACTGCTTGCTTAATTTCTACCTTTTCTTCCATTCTATCCTATTGCTACCATTTTCCACTTTTGATAATAAAACCTATTTTGACTATACAGCATTTGACCTCGTTTGTGTCTTACTCTCGCTCTTGGGATCATATTGAAACCTTCCCCGACATTGGATCGGGACATACTGTGGCCAATCCTGTTTAATATCTTCATTAACCTGGATGATGGGACAGAGTGCATCAGATCATATAAAATTGGGAGGAGTGGCTGATACAAGAAAGGGTTGTGCTACCATTCAAAGGGACCTGACAGGCTGGAGAAATGGTCTGGTGGGAACATTGTGGTGTTCAACAAAGGGACGCGCAAAGTCCTGCACCTGGGGAGGAACAACCAATACAGGCCGGTAGTCCGCTGGCTGGAAAGCAGCTTTGCAGAGAAAACCCAGGGTGTCCTGGTTGGCACCAAGTAGACCATGATCCAGCAATGCTCCTGTGCAGCAAAACAAGCCTCCTGGGCTGCATTTAGGCAGAGTATTGCCAGCAAGTTAAGGAAGGTGTTTCCCTTCTACCCAGCCCTGGTGAGACTCGTCTGGAGTACTCCTTTCAGTTCTGGGCTCTCCAGTAAAAGAGACAGAGATCTACTGGAGTGACTCCAGTGAAGTGACACAGAGATGATTAAGAACTTGGAGCATCTGCCATACAAGGAGAGGCTAGGAAAGCTGGAATAGTTCATCCTGGGGCAGAAAAGGCTCAGGAGGACCCAAGTCTAGTGCATGTACCACCAGACTGTTCTCAGTGGTGTCCAGTGAGAAGAGAAAGGCAATAGGCACAAGTTAAAATATGGGAAATTCCACTTAAAATTAACAACCACCTCTTATTGTGAGGGTGACCAAACACGGTAGCAGGTTGCCCAGAATATTTCTTGACTCTCCATCCTTAGGTGTTCACAACCTGACTGGACATGATCCTAAGCAACCTGTTCTGGCTGACCCTGCTTTGAGCATGTGGTTGGACTAGGTGATGCTTTCCTGCCTCAACCATTCTGTGATTCTGTATTTAAAATGTTCAATACTGACAATCATTGTAAATTCACTTTAAAAATATTCTGTGAAAGCCTTTGAAGCTTTCAAATCATTAGAAGTGTGATATTTATTATCAAGAAATACGTTAGAGTAACACAAAGTTAGAGTGAACATAAATTTGCTTAAAATAATCTTGTGAAATAAAATAAGAAATTAACTTTTGACCATAAATCTTATAGATTACTTAAATTTAAAGAACTTAGAAATATTTAAAATAGTATTTACACAAAAAGTATCCTTTTAGATAGTACTAAAAAGATAAAATCACCTTTATTCAATATAAATATCAATAGAAGACAAGCAACAAATAAGCAACCAAACCAAAACATTAGTTATAAACTAATATCCAAAATACAGTCAGCTTTGGGAAATTGACCTTCCTACAAACCATCTGGATTTCAAATCTTACCATATTTTATCCTAAATTAGAGCTGTCTAGAAGGTAGTGTATATTGTAAAGAAAATGGTATGGACTTCTTTAAAGCACCCCATTTATTGTTGGTTTCTTTCAACAAGAAAACTATGGGCTATGGGCAAATATGGGCAGATATTTCTTCCTAAAGGGCTAAACATAGGAGTTTTCTGGGTGAAACAGTCCATCTAAATCCATCTCAGATGCAGTCCATTTACAATTAATTTTCTAGGAAGGACCTGTGCTTTCTATCCAGTTGTAATTATTAAACCTTTTAGTCTTTGTATGCTGAAGTATTTGATATATGCTAAGGGAAATAATCTACTCACTTCTGTAGATTATGACATACTGTGTTAGATTTTGAGATACTGTGTCAATATCTAACCCCAAAAATGTATTTTTTTTCTTTACGGCATCAATACCTCTCCTGCAAGCAAAACCCTCCGAAACTTCAGAAACGGAAAAAAAGTGTCCTTCTTTTCAAAACCTGAAATTTTAATGTAAATTTCTGACTGATTTCAAGAACTACTGATAAAGTGGTGGAACAAAACATATGAGAATAGATTTTACTTAAGTAATTGGTTCATTTTCTATTATCAGTAGCCTGTTTAATTTGTCAAAGAGTACATAAGCACATAAGCCTTTGAGAAAGGAATGTTTACAGGTTTAATTAGTTTAAAATGATATAATTAGCCACATTATCACAGTTAACTGAATCACAGAAATTACTGATGAAGAAAGTCTATTAGATTATTTTGCTAGTCTCCCTGCCAAAGCAGGAGTATTTCCTAAACTGTTGCTCACAACACTTCATTTTTAATGGAGTTTAAAATAAATTATAAAAGGTGAACGTGTTTCAAGCTCTCAGGAAACTAAGGAGTAGAGTTTCACAATCCTACATCTGCAGTAGCCTTTCAAATGTAAGGCCCTGAATTTGCAAATATTAATGCACTGAGTCAGTTTGTAAGTATTGAGTTAAATCATTCACTAATATCAGCTGATGACAACCTATACCCACTAGATTTAGTGCTGCATGTAGTCCTTAAGGAACACTCCTCCCAGCTTTTCTGGGGAGTTTTACTTACAGTTAAAACATTGACAGTTCAAAATAAAAATGCAGTTGCTCTGTTGTAAATGATAATACATTTATGATCTGAGTAAGGACAGTGCACTATCATGAGAGAAACAATTAAGAAAGGAGAAGAAATGAGAGGAATTATGCAAATTCTGTAATGAAATTTCATTAAGTGGTAGAGATGATGTGCATCTAAGGAGGTAAGGATCATTTTTGTCTTAGCTGCAGACAGGATTAAAATAGTCATCAGATGCTTTAGCTGCTGTGCACCAGGCAGCCTCATACTTCGGAATCATCACAATTCAATAGGAGTTGAACTGGACGTTCAAGGGTCATAGCTGTGTCTAAAAAGAGTTGGTGGGTGTAAGTCATAAATTGTGACTCTTGCTTAACCTTCTAGTGGCAGCATAATGTGGTTAGTGTGAAGTGGTATTCCAAAGATAGCTTATTCCAAATATAGCTCAGGAAATACCGATTTCAAACAAGGGATATGATTCTCATGGCTGGCTAAGAAAATTTGAGCTTCTCTACAGTTGGATCATCAACCGTTAGACATAAATACAGCACTAGGCCTGGGAAATTCTGTGAAAGTGACACTTCTTCAATAGAAGGTACTGTAATATCAAATTCTGCTTGTTAAAACTTTAGTTAAGAAACAGCTAGATTTCAAGGATAAGGAAGGTCTGAAAGTATTTGGAAATGAAGATAGTCTTTGCTTATTACTGTTCAAACTCATGTAACTTGCACTGAATAATTTTCTACTCCTTGGAGAAAAAATCACATGACATTTCTTAACAGATTATTCTAGCAAAAAGCGTTGAACAGATTTCCTCAGTGTTTAAAATGTGAATCTGATTCTCTTGGTGTCTTTTTTGAACATAATCATCTCAGTAATATCAGTGTAGGCTGATAAACAATTAAAATAAAAAATAAACAAATCCATGTTTTCCAAAATATTCCATATTTTCCATCAGTAGTGAAGACTATTGTCTTTCACCCCAAGAAGAAAAAGTAAGCTGTTATCTTTCCAATATGTAAGACAGGACAGAAGACCTTTGCAGAGAAAGTTGAATTCAGAGATTTTCTGGTATGCTACTTGGGAAGAGATTGTTTATGGTAGCTGGTGACATCACTGATAGTTCAACCTTCTAAAAATAATTTCCATCACTTTTATTATGAAGAAATGGAGCTGGTGGAGCTATCTTATTTTGTGTCCCATCTGAGTTTATGCTGCAGAAGACAGAGACTTCAGAATGATGTGCTTAAATACATATCATCGTCTGGATACTGCATGCCAATGGCCCTTACTAATCAAGAAAGTGCCATATAGCATTGCAATGTTTCTTTGTTTTGCTGATTCTTTCTTACCAGCTGTTTATAGAGTGTGTGTTACGTGATGCCGAGATGCAGCTAAGCATTCATCACATACAGTGACACCAGAGGGCAACCCTCCATTTTATCATCTGTTAAAAGGTTTTGCTGAATCCACCTAGCACATCACTGGAGGTCGTGTTAACCAAATGAAACAAAATGCTAGTAAATTAGTTCACTTACAACATGCACATAGCATACAGGCCCTGGGATTTCTTGTGATCTCACAGCTATAAATAATACTATATGTTTCAGCAAAACTTTTCAATAGGAATAGGAATGTAAACACGTTATCCTTTATAACAATGAAGAGATGAATATAATCTATCTATTCCAAATGAAAGGAGAAGCATAACACAGAGCTAGCTACATAACTTTGTCTCGATACTAGAGTGGAAGAAGCTGCTCCCCAATCCCCCATTCTGGCCAAGCAAGTTGGGAGTCTACAGTATTTGCTATCATTAAAACGATAAAAAGACATCTGTTAAAACATCTTACAAGGTTAATGCACAATAAAAATAGCAGATGAATGATTCAAGGAAAAAAAAAAAGCAAAACCCACTGATAGCCTGGAAAGAGAGGTTTTAAAATAGTAAGAAGAATATGTATTTTATGCGGTGTAGAACATGATATCTTTATGAGTAGATCAGACTGTTCAAGAACATGAAAAGAACTCTAGTGCTTGTTTAACATTAAGATTTTGACACAGAATGGAAGCACAGCAAGGAAATGAAATGTTAACACACTGACTATATCCTTTACTTAGGTAAATACATATTTCTGGATTTCTCAAGCCCTGCGTCCCCATAAGTCACTCACTTAGGTTTACATAGGGAGTCGTGCTAGGGAACACCCAAAGACATTGTACAAAACCAATACAAGAACAAATAGGCTTAAATACTCATGAATACAAATGTTTAATGTCACATGGTCTCAGTTTAGTCTGAAAAGCAGGCAGGGATTCCAAGGATTTACTCTTTTCATATTCAAGAAAGCACCAATTTCACAGTGAAGAGTTCATTAGAAATGCATTAGATTAGGTGAATACAAAACTGTACAAATAACTAAATGCTCTGTAAAAAGCCTGGCACCATTATGCTCTATGGTGGCAGATAAGCAGTTAGAAAAGAGAAGAAAACTGTACAGCTGCTTCATAAGCCTCACGTCAGCCCAATAGTTGCAGTGGATATGACACCTCCTAACCTCAAATCACTTTCTGTGAGAAAGAGGAAAAAGTACCATATTGTAATATATATAACCCATAAATTACTCCACCCACCCCAATTTCAGCAGCAGTTACTATAAATATGTTTGTGTTACACAAACTTCTCTAGACAACCCTTCTTTCCAAAAGTCCCTGATCTCCTTACTTCAAATTCTTTGCAAGTCACCCAATGACGTGATCTATCTGCAGACTTATTCCAAGGAACACTATGTTAACAGGCATGAATTATCTGAGGTGCAGATGATGGATACGAAATTACAGCCTCCATGAGATAAAGCACTGTAGAGGTCTGATTTCCAACAGATTTGCATTTCCTAAATGATTAACTATTTAACTGGGACAGACTAACATCTTTTGCTCTTGCTGCATGTACTTTATAATCTCCCACAGAGTACTTTGGTGCCAATATAAGTGCTATTTCCATTAGTAGCAGACTTCCTTTGATGTTATGCAAAATATCTGGTTAGCATTTGAGCTAATAAAAGCTATTAACAGTGAACTTGTGACTCTTCAAGTTGTGTTTACTTTGCTGGCCTGCTACTTATCTTTATGAAATTTCACTAACGTTAGACAGTGTATTAAAAATCATTAGTAGAAGATACAGAGACACATTTCCAAGTCTCCCCAAAGCCTTGGTGCCTCACAATGTCATTAGCTTCCTCCAAGGGCCATTACAGTGGTACTTTTTGAAAATCAGTCTTTTCACATGTACAGTCACCATGGGCAATCATTTCTGGAATAAGGACCTTGAAGAGGTCTACTCTGTATACAAGGTCACGGGAATATTCTGTGATTAAAGTTCAGCATCTCACTTCTTGATCCATACTGAACAAGACTTTGACTATGTAGTCTAACGACATGCTAGATCATGTTTTAATTTTTCTTAAAATTATGACACTGACAGAAATCTCTCCTTTTTTCAGGCTATTTTTTACGCATTTGATTACCTTCAAAACTTTTTCCTCCAGATAGCTGTGACTGTATTAAGCCAATAGGTTCATAACTTGGGTTGAAGGGGACACCAGAGGGAAAGAGTTTGATCCTAGAGGACATGTTTGTCGTGGCAATTAAGCTGAAAACATAATGGCTTGCACAGACTCTGTGTCGGTGTTTTAAGTTAGTCAGGTTACAGACTATGGTGTGATACCTATCCAGCCAATGCTTTTTGTATAGTTCAGTTGCTACAGTGCCTTTTATAGTTGTACAGATCAGGACTTGATTTGGATTAAAAACTATACAGAGACATATATGTCTCATATAAAAAATTCAGTTATACATACTTTAATATTATATGCCCTGTGGATGCGTGCGTAAGGATGAGAGAGGCTTGGCTTAACTTTCTGTATGTATTGAAACTCCTTTTACATGGAATCATAGAACTTACAACCCCATTAAAAAAAAAAAAAAAGACAAAACAAAAAAAGATAAAACAAAAAAAGATTAAAACTAAGTTATTTTGAAGCTGTTCTGAAACAAAATGTGGATTTGGGGGGCAATGGGGCAGAGTTTTTGGAAAAATTGAAGACTAATAAAAATATTTACTTTATTACTTCAAATAAAAATTAAAGAATACCATTTAATGATTAATTCTGTACGCTAGAATTGAACAATGATTACCCTATAAATGTAAAGTATTTTAATATATTTTTCTAGTGAAAGTTTGAATGTAAATTAAGTAGTAATGCTACTAGTAGTAATATTCTCTGTGTAGCAGAAACCAGAAAAGGCTAAGAAAATTTCTTTTTAAGACCAGCTAATTCTTAGTCTTTAAAGGACAATAAGTCATCACTGACAGGAGAGTCACTGACTTTGTCTACTACATTGTCTCTTGATTTAAAAATCTGACCTTCTGTCTAAGAATTAATCTCTGACAAACTAACTGTAGGACCTTTCCAAAATTATGTGAAATATTTCCAGAATTTGTCTATATAAATGAAAACTTGGCATATAGATGTGCACTCTTACAAACATAATAGAATTACATTATGAATTTTGGCTTTTAGTGAGTTAAACTGCAAAGGTAATTGTTGTTTTCTTGTGGAAAAGCAAAGCATCCCTGCTACTGAGTTTCATCCTTAAAACCACAGTGGAAAAGCTGTGCATAAAGTTGAAATTATTCTTTATTTCTATCTTGTTTCAATTAGTATTACATTCTGAGTAAATTATTGGTTATATTTAAAGTTACTGAGCTTCCTTTCACAACCTAAAAACATATCCTTTTGGAAAACTACTTTGAATTATAAACATTCATCTATCCATTGTTCATATGTGAAGTCTGGTAACTATCGGGACTTTTTTCCTTGTGTTCTTGGTCTATACAGATTCTGGAAAAAGTACATCGCTTGAACTGTACAAAAGGCTTATTTTTTAAGTAGTCACAAATATTTAAAAAATAGACAATCATACCTATGCCCTACTGGACTCCATAACCACAAGGGGGCAGAACAAACATTAATCACAGAAATCCAATTCTACTTTCTTTTAAGATACTTAAAAGTTTCATTCTCTAAGCATAGCACCAGATTTCTCTTCCAGCTGGATTAAAACATCTTTGCTGGAGACATTTTTCCAAGTAGTTTTTACATCCTCCTCTAATAATTACAATATATTACAACAACAACAACAAAGAAAAGAAAAAAAGTATCATATTAGTTTCCAGAAATGTTGAAAACACCATTTTGGAACCAAGCGTGGGTGATTAAAGACAAAGGATTATTTTTCTTACCCTATATTTTCTCAAGGGGAAGCATTTTAGATTTAGATTTTTGATTAAAAAAAATCAAATTATGAGAGTGTTCTCAATTTAAACCTGAAAGTTTTCTTTTAATTCTGAAACTGATTCAGAATGGGAATTTGCCGATACTTTAATCCTGGCAAGGCAAGACGTTAGAATTATTGTAATATGACTTATATTCATAGTTCAGGAGCTAGTGTGGTCTTTTTAGTGAATATAAAATGTCTATGTTAAAGGAAGTGAAATAGTATTATTTGGTTTTGTTTTGATGCATTACTCACTGACTTTATGATAAACTAAAGGCCAAGATATCTGGTACAGTACTGAATTTTCTGTGTTCATAGTTTGCATTATGTAAGGAAAAATATAGCACATACAGAAAGGCTGGCATTTAAACATTGCTTAAGTAGGCTGTGAGTTTCAGCGCTCACAGCTCTTTACCAAAGAAATACAACAGAGAAAAAAGGGGGAGAGTGGATGGACTGCATCCAAAGAGTAGCAAGTTCTGTTTACAAACAGAATCTGTTTCAAAGCAGTTGGAGGTTATTTTCATAGAAAAGTTAGCAGACCAATTTATGGCTTACATTCATATTTCTCTGCTTGCCAAACAATAAAACGGCAGCCAGACCAAGACATGTGCCACCTTCATTCTGGCTCCCAGGAAAATGCTACTCTGCAGGCTTCTATTTTAATGAGCTGAAGAGAACTGGGAGTGTCTGACACATGGCAGGAGACCAATCTGTGTATTAACACACACACACAGGTACATGTGTATAAATACATTAGCACACATAAAAATATATAATGCTTCACACATACATGTTCTGCTTCTGATGGAGATGAACTGCATACAGAACTACACGTTATTATAGATCAGCTAATGCTCAGACTAAGAATAATGCTGCTGCTGCTAGACAGGCTGCAAATTGCTTTGCTCAAAGGCAAAGAATGAATTTCCTCATCTTCATATTATACAAACTATGGCCTCAATTTCAGGACATTCTGTGGCATTTTGAGAGGATGCTGCTTTCCATACCAAGATAGAATGAACCTGATTTCAAGATACCAGCTACCTCAGAGCACACGACATCGCAGGGATTGCAAGCTTTTCGGGATTGGGATTAGAATTCAGGATCATCTTGGCAAACTGAAGAAGTGGTCTGTAAAGAAAAGAAAAAATAATGAAAGTACAAAAAAAAGTTTCAGTGTTCAGCTGAAAGGATATGGTACTTGAGTACAAGATGTCAGCTACTAGCTTTCTAGCAGAGAAGCTAAGATTTGTAGTTGTAATTCATCATCATCAATCTCAGGCTGCTTGGGAAAAGGTGAACTAGAGACAATAAAAAAGAGCATAGGCTATCAGATGTATAAACTTGTATTAATAGTACTTTATTTTGCATTGGTAGGATCTCAGAGCATGAAATAGATAAAAATGTTGTAGGCTTTTGGTCTCCAAAGGCCAAGAAAAATTGGACTCATTAGAATGAACTCAGAGGAAAACAGTAAGGATACTATTAACAAATGACTGAAGCGGGGTTCCTTAACTAAAAGGAGAAAAAAGAAGAGAGAAAACATTATATCTGTTTTCTGATGTGCAAAGGTTGCTTCCACAAGGAAGGGAATAGTCAGTTCTTCATGTCCATAATAGAGAAATTACAGCAAAAAAGATGCTAGACATCAGAAAAATCTTTGTAAAGATTAGATAATAAAGCACTGCATTTTTGCCCAGAAAGAGTGTAAAATCTCTATATCATTGAAGATTTTCTTGAAGAGGCTGGAAAAACTTCTGTTTCCTATCTAGGAAGGAAAGGGCTGCAGCAGCAAGAAGGGTCCCTTTGGAGTTCTTAGTCCCCAGATTTCCTATGATCTAGACATGTCCCTTTCTTAAGGTATTAATTATTTCCAAAAGTAAATCAAAACAAAACAAAGCAAAAACAGCCTGTGGCCTTTTCTGACTATTCAGACCATTGTTCTTCTGAGTCACTCTCATATTTCCCTTATTGATAGAAGGGAAATATAAGTGCTATAATTAGTGATGTAAATAGTCCAGGGGGACAGGAAAACAGACACATCATTGCCCAGCAAGAGCAACATCTGAAAACGGGGCCAAGCAGCCTTTGCCAAAAACTGTGGCCTGCTCTATCAAATCAGAAAAATAAAAGCATTCTTCAATAAGATCTCATACAATCACAAATGTAGAGAATAAAATATGTTTTTTTCTAGTACATATAGGAAGGAAAGAGTTCTCTAAGGAATATGTGAAAAGGTGGTTGCTGAAACAGAATATTAGACCTAAATGATCACAAAAGATAAAGCTTCTACATAGTGAAATGAAGATAATAAGTGTGGGAAAGTTTTGTGGAAGAAAGAACTACAAATGAAAATGAGAGCATGTATGATATTATTTTCCCATGTAACATGAAATCTGTACTTGGACCGAAGAAGAAGTGTTGTTTTTTTGAAATAAGTTAGACTTAAGAAGAGTTTGTGATAAAGTAAAAAAATGGTTAGGACTCCTATCTCAGTGTTATCATAGTCCTTAATGTATGATTTTAGGCATAAGCATCTTTATAGTTTCAGGGAGAAAGTTAGCTAAACTGGGATACCATAGGAATTACCACAGCATACTTTGGGGAAAAAATTGTAATAGTTTCCCAAGAAAACTTCACTGGAATAACTTTACAGTCTGAACTTCACTTTGGCTATGCATTTAATTTATTAAAGTGCTGCCTTATAGATTCATTTCAGTGAATTATGATATGTAAACCTACCTCTTTACCAATCACTTTTCAGCTGACCAACAAAAAGTGCCTCTGCATGTTTTGACATCAATATAATGTTGTTTGTGCACTCAGTAACTGAAAATGTAAAATATATTCAAGCCATGGTCACATTCTCTAAGCATAACATGAAACTGGGAGGATAAGGATTGTACTGAAAGCATTTCAAGTTTTAACCAACTGTATTTGTTGGACCAGTGTTAAAAGTTTTTTCCTAAGCCATGTGTTAAACATTTGCCTCCAGTGTGTCCTCCACTGTTGTTCCTTCTCTAAAAGCATTGCTGCAGGGAGTTCGTTCTCCCTGACCGCTTGCTTTCTTAAACTCATCCCCAGAAGCCCCCTGACATAAGACAACAAGCTATTCTTTATTCATCCAAAAAGCAAGAAAAAAACATCTGGATGTCTCCCAGCTCTTACAGGCTACAAAAAATAAATAAATAAAAAAAATTCCTCAAAGGGAGCACAAGAACATTGTTGCTAGGAATTTGGAAATGGCCTGTGAGCCCATCACTGCAAGGAATCTGCTCTGGCTGTTGGAGAGGGGCTAAGGGGTGTGGCTGTGAGGACAAGCATCCTGCATCTGCAGCAGCAGTGCCATGCAGGCACTGCTGCACAACCTGGCCCTTAGGGATCCTCCTGAAGCTCCCGCACTGCTTAGGGCCAAGGCGTCTTCAGCCAAATGGCAAAACCTAGCAGTATGGCAGATTAACCCCTGTTGTTTTTCTACTGTAACTTGGCAGGTTTTGGCCACATTTTTTTGCCTCAATTGCAGTTCAGTTTAATACCGTTTGGATGATCTGACAAAAATCCAGAGTGAATTTAGCAAATAGACCATATTTCATACCACAAAAAGTGAGTCAGATATTGACTTAATGGATTTGGAGAAGGCTTGCATGAGTCATTCTTCTCCCAGTTAATTGATAGTGCTAGGACATGCTAGATGTATCCCTAAATAGCAAAATAATTTATAGAATGTGCTTTTCTGGCTGTTAATTGTGCAGCTGGATAACTGCATTTAAAAACTTATCCAATTCTTTTGAAATCACTAGAAGGTTTTCCACTGACTCAGAGGAAGCTGAAGCAGCTTTTGAGGGACCATTGTCAAAGGCAAGAGGTGATTTGACTGTATAAAAAACTTCAGGATTGTATTACTATAAATGTGCTGTTTCCTTAGAGTTTTTCCAAAACCCCAAGGACAGAAGCAACCCTCCTTTATCACGCTTCTACTCTTCTAAGAAGGAGATAAATCTGCTGTTTGGTTTGTTGGGTTTTTTTTTAAGGACTGTGACCTTTTCCTATAGCCTTAAAACATTTCATGCATAGAAACTGAGGGCCACAAAGCAGTTGACAGTTTAACAGCTTGAATAAGAGCTCCTTTGGGTCCTAAGACTTACATGGTATTATCTGCACTTGATGTATGTCTTCAAAAGAGCATATGTTACAAATATTTACTATAAGCTTTGTTGTGGTGGTCTCATGTTTCTTTTCTCTGATGTTTAAACTTTTTTGACCACTGAAACTCTAGCAATAAACATGATAATCTTGGAGTGAAAAATCAAATGAAATTGTCAAAATTCCCAGAAGAAATGAAGTAACTTGGTCATTCATTAATTATTGGCATGCAGTATTCACTAACCTAATTCCCTGGGGAAACAAGAACAATGTCTTCTCTAGTGCTATTTAAGACAGACATTCTAAATGGCACTAATAATACGATATATTAAAATATATGTGCTAGTCTCCTACTGGGAAAACAGGAGAATAAACATATTCAGCCACTGGAAGAAAAATACAAAGCTACTGAGAAAACAAGTTAATTAACATTATCTTGTGTTGAGAAATGAAAATATTTTGTGGTACCTTATTCTGTGAAACAAGTTCAGTTTTGGAAAGACATGCAAAAGAAATAATCCAAAGGGAGGAGGCCCTTTGTATTTATATTAATATCAGCTCTGGCCTTTGTTATGGCAGTCAAGAGTTGAGCTAAAAAGATCAGAAGAAAAAGTAGATATGGTTTGCTTTCTTTTTAATGTTTAACATCTGATTTATTCTTTTTAATCTGAAGGTCACTAGACTTGAGTTCTGATAAACTGCCAAAGGAAGCAGATTCCAGAGGCAGTCCTCTGAATGGCATGCTCAAACTGAGACACAGACATGAGTTTTCTTCCAGCTTATTTTAGCTGCAGTAACAGGGTTGTGGTCTATCTAGAGCTTTAAAGGTCATGAAAACACCTTGAATTATACTAAGAATGTCAACATGAAGATTTGCCTCAGGGTAAAATATTTAATTGTCTGTGTAACGGGAAGTCATCCATCATTCTATCTGTACTAGAGTTTACAGTGTGAAAGTTAGAAGACAGTTACCTGATTTTCAGTAGGAAAATGTTAGGAAGACATGGTCACAGGGTCCCTTCTCAGATGATGCACTGCCCTAAGAGAGTGCAGCAGCAGCAATGTCTACAGTCATATCCCATGGTTCTCAAGAGGGAATAAACCACAAAACAGCCAAGAAAGCAGGGGACTGGGCTCCTTTGGGAGCTCCTTGTTCTCCAGCTCATGACAGAACTTGTCAGAACTACCAGTCTTTTACAAATCAGACCAAGGAAACATATAGACTCAGACTTACATATCACCTTCATTTAAGTAAACAAAGATATCAAGTAACTTTTTTCACACTACAGCTTCAAGAAGTGTTATTTTGTTGGCTTACAAAATGAGGAATTGAAATTCAGAATTTATGTAGCTACCTAGCTCCGTAACAAGTCTATTCTTCCCTACAGAAAGTAGTTGGGTTGTCTGTAAACAGCCAAAATTTTACAGTCTGTTTTATTCAAGGATCAATCAACAACTCGACATGCCTGTTCATATGAACAAATTCTATATGACAGTCTATATCCAGTATGAAATTGAGACAGTGAGAACTTAGGTATATGTGCTTCTTTGTCCTTGATTTAGCTCTATCAAAACAACACAAGCTCTCCACAGACTTCTCCAGCACCATTCAAGATGGGTGACTCAACTTCCTGTGGTGACTTAATAATCACTACAATTTAAGAAAAAAAAAAAAAGAGCAGAAGCAGAAAGTGCAATAACTGCTTAATATCATCATGCTACATCACTGAAAGAATACATACTTTGAATTGTAATCCATTCATCTTTGAAGGCATGAGTGTTACTATAGGCACTGCTAGTTTTGACAAGTGCTTGAAGAATGGTTTGAGCAATGAGTTAGACAAATAGAGAAAAATGCCAAGTATAGTTGAGAAGACAAAATACTACAGTCCAGTTTCCTAAGAAAATTCAAACATAGGTTAAAATTTAAGCAAATGAAACAAGTTTGTGTAAGTTCAATGGTGTGTTCAGAGCTTTTATCACACTTGATACATGATTCATCTGCATGTCAAATAGTCTGAGCAACCCTTCCGCAGGCACAGCATGGACTAGAAGCCAGAGATACAGTAAAGACCACAAAAATGTTTTGTATGGTAGCTGTATTTGGCTCAGCTTTATCCCATTCTCTGTCATAGGAAAACAATGATTTTCTTCAGCTTTTGACAGTGTGCACAGAGAGTAAAAGGGACAAGCAAAACCATTAATATCACTATTTGGAACACTTTCAGTATATCAAAACCAAAGTACTTCTGTACCTCAATTACTCTGCTGTATCTCTGAAGTACTTTGTGTAGTGTCTTATCTACTGAACCAAGAACTTACTTTTAAAGAGATACTAGATTGGAGAATTTTTTACTTTCCTTGGCAAAATCTGGTGCCTAGGCAGATTTACACATTCTCATATCTGTATATAATATTTCTAGTTTATTCATTGTGGCAGCCTCTAGGAAAGTTAGAAATTATTACCTTCATTTTACAGCTACAGTTAGGTATGGGGGAGGATCAGTGAAGCTGGGTGTACACAGCTTCCCAAGTCAATAGGACCTCTAGTTTAGTTTGCACATAAAAAAATTATCAGTGACACAGGACAAATCAATTACAAAACTTGGATTAGTAACCCTTAAGTACAACAGAACACTGAAAAATAAAACGCCTTTCATAACCACATGGCAGTTTGATTTATTTATGACTTTTATTTCTTGCTATTTGAAAGCATTTGAGTGAATACGTTACTGCTTGCATAAATGTTGTAATAAAAAAAGCCTGCTGTTAAGTAAAAGTATCCATAGTACCACATGAAACACACTGTCCCTATGGCAATAGGAGTTTTTATCATGCTTTAGTTGCAAAACTTCTTTTCTCAATAAATTAGTAAGCAGAACAATGACAAGATTTAGGTGACTGGCAGTATATAATGATGTGCCAATAGCAAACACTGAATAGCCAAATGACAGCTCATCACCTCCTCCCTCTCAGCCACACTCCCCTTAGGCTGACAGTTCTGAAATCATTACATTGTTTATAAATGATTTGTGAATAGAAAATCTGTTTACACTGATATTAAATGATCACCCTGACCAGTTCATCCAAATTATTTCTTACATCAGGTCACAGTACCTTCCACTAGAAACTTAACACAAAATACTTTGAACCTTATTGCAAAGCAGGAATGAACTGTATTAATTGCATGCTTGCTGATAAAACACAAGGCCTGTTCTCAGTTGTTGCCTTGTCCTTTTGCTATGTATACTTCAAAAGTTGATAAAACTTTCTGCAAATATTTTTAAAAGTGTTATTTTCCCAAAAGCTTTAACAGCTAATATTAATTTCCTATATTTCATTCTTATTGAGAAGGTTTTCTTGACGTCTCAAACCTAGTCTGTCTGAAAGACTAGGCACATTTGTCTCTTTGTATACAAGCATAAAGCAGTAAAATGATATATTATTTGTTATTATTAATAAGGTTCTGAGCTAGGAAACCACATGTATTTCCTTTGTTAACTCTATTGTTAAAATTGCCTCACCACCCTCAAACAGAACCTGTCATTTCAATGCTTTACACAGTTCCTCCCAATAAGTATATGCCAGGTCCCTTGTGAAACCTCACCTCCCACTCAGATGCCATAGAACATGTAGACTTATATGAAAACTCAGCCTTAAAAATGTCAAATATACAAATGTCCAACTACGCAAGGGAGTGTTGATCCAGAATATAACTTAATGTGACAAGCTGTACAGCCTGGTTTGCTTCACCTATTAAATCTACATATGACTTGCATGTCATTTACAGTTTCACTGGGAGTGTTACAAAATAACAGTAAAAGAATTTGTTCCGAGGAAGACCATAAGCTCAATGATGGCTTTTTTGGTAAACTGGAAATGAAATTCAGTCACATTGCTTAAAAAATTTCCATTACTCCTGCCTTGGAATGGGAAGCAAAAATGCTGGTAGTTTTTTTCTGTTGACAAATTGAAAACAAAAAAAAACCCAACAATAACCTCCTGCCCCACAAACCCTAAGAAGGGGAAAAATGAGAAAGAAACAAACAGATCTTCATAAGGGATGGGTACTACTGTTTGCATAGTCATGAAATAATTTAGAAGTTATCCCATGACCAAAAAGTCATTTCTAACTGCATGCCTTTCCAAAGGATGCCAGTTATTAATGGCTTTAATTACATTGCATACAGCTCTCAGGTATCAAACGTTTGATTTCTCAGTTCTGAAAATTCAACTATATGATGGCAAAAATTTTATCTGGAGAAGAGAGTGAAAGTGAATTAAAGAGGTAGAGAGAACGTGTGTACATGTATGGAAAGTTTTTTACTCTCTCATGTAATGCTAACCAATTTATTACTGACAATTAAAACAAATAAAAATTATGACATAACGTAGAAGGCTTTATTATGCCATGTTTTTTTACTGAAAACTAACAGTACACCACTGAACCAACTGCAAAAATACTGAAAATACTGTCTATTAGAAAAATAAATGCAGGTGTTTACATCTTGAGAAAATTGATAAATATCAAGGTAATCTTAAATGCCATAACTTACACTTTAGCAATAAAACTAAGTGTTCATGTATTCTTCATGTATTCTAAGACTAAAACTGTTATTTAAAAGTATTTCCTTTCCTTCAACCTTCTTGAAAAAGCAAAAAAAAAGGAGTTGTAAACCTGAAATTTTGTTAATAAAAAACATAATAAATTACACATTTCTTTAAAAAAAAAGTGTGGGGTTTTTTTTTCTTAATTTGCAATGGTAAGAATACCCTATTAGACCATTATGGAGAAAATTCTTTTCCTCTTAGTAATACATTTGGAAGTTTGATGGAGTTTGTGTGATTTAACTAGATCTCTGTTGACCAAGAAAACTGGATTATGGTTTTTGTATTTTTGTACCAATTCCTGAACAGTCCTATTTCACCTTACTTGCATTTATCAGCAACTTACAGTATACTCTTAAATTTGTTTTAAAGTACTATATTAGCTGTGGTGATATTTGTAAAAACAAAGTAATGTTAATGGATCATAATAAACTGTTCTTTATAAGTTCCATTTTGGCTGTCTGATTCTTTCTCAGACACCTGTATAAACCCTCACAGCGTAGCCTCCTCCTGAATTTCCAGCTAAAGCTACATTCCCTCATGTAGTTATAACTTCTCCCTAGTCTTCAATCTGTTTTCTTTCTTCTAGTTGTCAGTTAAATGAATCAACAGAAATGATGATGAATCTCCTTTTCCTCCTCTCCAAAGCTCTAATTCTACTGTCCACAGTTTATTACATCCTGGTTTGTTTTCAGTAGCATTCAAAGAGGGTGCACCAATACAGACCTTGTGTAGAAGTTAAACTCATATAATAACTACACAACAAATGCATATTGCAATATGACTCCAACTATAATTGCAATTGTATGACTGTATTTGACAGGATAGTGTGACTGCTTAACATTGTCATTACCTGCATATTACTACTTTTTATCTGCAGCCTACAGATGGTTGCTTTCCTCATGCATAACTATTTTCTAACATGACAGGAGCTTTAAAACAATAATTTTATAGGTATCAAAGTTGAATGAAAAACCCATGGCCCTGCACAAAGAATGGTTGTGCAAGATTAATTGCACCAGAGAAGGAAAACATTTCTTAAAAGCTAGGTCATAACACCTGTTACTAGATCTTCTCAGTCTTTGCAATGACTTTTTACATTTGTCAGTGACACTACAAATCTTAACCCAAGAGAGCAATTAATTTCTAAGTGGGAAGAACAAAAACAAAGATGAAGCAGGGATGATGTAATAATGGTATTTTATTTAACAAATCAATCTATTTATTGAGTAGAACAATTTATAGAGCTCTGATGTATTATCAGCATTTTGACTTGTTGGCTTTCTCTATTTATAATACTGTCCTGGCTGTTGCAGTCACACTATTAGGTCTCTACTAATTCTATGTAATACTTCTTAATGCTGTTTTAACCCTACTATGGCAGTTCATACTACTTCATTTTCATTAAATCCTGTTACCTTCAGAGAAGACTAAATTACTGCTAGTTCATCACCAATATATTCCTCTTTTCTTACCAGTTTGAGCATTCAGAACTTCAGCAAATTATCTAAATTACAATATTATCAAATGAAGTCTGATTTCAGGTCTCAGAATCAGGAATATTTATTACTCTCCACTCACAATGACTACTAATTTAATCTTATATTTTCAATAGAAAACCATAACATCCAAGAAGAAGGCCTCATGGTGTGGCGGGTTGACCCTGGTTGAACGCCAGGTGCCCACCAAAGCCATTCTATCACTCCCCCTCCTCAGCTGGACAGGGGAGAAAAAATAAAACAAAGAGCTTGTGGGTCGATATAAGGACAGGAGAGATCATTCACCAATTACCGTCACGGGCAAAACAGACGAAACTTGGGGAAAATGAACTCAATTTATTACAAATCAACCAGAGTAGGGTAATGAGAAATAAACCCCAAATCTCAAAACACCTTCCCTCCACCCCTCCCTTCTTCCTGGGCACAACTTCACTCCCGGATTCTCTCCCTATCCCCTGCAGCGACACAGGGGAACAGCGAATGGGGTTTATGGTCAGTTCATCGCATGTTGTCTCTGCCACTTCATCCTCCTCAGGGGGAGGACTCCTCACACTCTTCCCCTGCTCCAGCGTGGGGTCCCACCCATGGGAGACAGTCCTCCATGAACTTCTCCATCATGGGTCCTTCCCACGGGCTGCAGTTCTTCACGAACTGCTCCAGCATGGGTCCTTTCCATGGTGTGCAGTCCTTCAGGAGCACACTGCTCCAGCGTGAGTCCCCCACGGGGTCACAAGTCCTGCCAGAAAACCTGCTCCGTGGGCTCCTCTCTCCACAGATCCGCAGGTCCTGCCAGGAGCCTGCTCCAGCACGGGGTTCCCACGGGTCACAGCCTCCTTTGGGAACCCACCTGCTCCGGCGTGGGGTCCTCCACGGGCTGCAGGTAGATATCTGCTCCACCGTGGACCTCCCTGGACTGCAGGGGGACAGCCTGCCTCACCATGGTCTTCCCCATGGGCTGCAGGGGAATCTCTGCTCCAGCGCCTGGAGCATCTCCTCCCCCTCCTTCTTCACTGACCTGGGTGCCCGCTGGGTTGTTTCTCTTACATGTTCTCACTCCTCTCTCCGGCTGCCATTTCTGTCTGTCCCAGCAACTTTTTTCTCCTTCTTAAATATGTTATCACAGAGGTGCTACCACTATGGCTGATTGGCTCGGCCTTGGCTGGCAGCAGGTCCTTCTTAGAGCTGGCTGGTATTGGCTCTGTTGGACACAGGGGAAGCTTCCAGCAGCTTCTCACAGAAGCCACCCCTGTAACCCCCACCCCCCACTACCAAAACCTTGCCACACAAAGCCAATACACATGGATACAGAGAAAGAATGAAAACCTACTCTCTATTATTCAAAATTCATGTCCACAGCTGAAATAATAAATAGTGTGCCTGATAAATTCAGACTATAGGTTTCTCTGTGAATTTTCTCCCTTAGATTCTTCATTATTGTTACTCCTAAACTTCAGGACATGGGAATGCTTGCCAGTTGCTGAGTTCAGGCACACGTTGAGGGGTGTCCTTACTGCATCCTGTCAGAGGACTGTACTCCATCCTCATTTTCCTCCACATTTTTTATTTCAGTTGGAGAGGAACTGCAGACCCAGCAAGAATGGACTTGTGATGCACCCTCTGGAAGCAAGACTGCTGGGTGCATTACAGAGCACACCTGCCTCACATATTTTTTGGGCTGGAAGTCAGATGTTGGTCCAGGAGAAGCTCACTGCAAAATTCCTGTTAACATCAGGATTGATAGATAAGGCTTTTTTTGGACAGCTTGGCAGTTTTGTTTGGACAAGCTTAGTCGAAGGACAGCTCTCATGGGGTAACCAAGCAGTGTCAAGACACAGGTTTATATACTGCTAGCAGTATATAAGCGTATATGCACTCCAAGGAAAGTGAGGCTTCTTATGGTCCTCAGCAAGGAGATGAGGCAGAGCCCCTTGCTAGTGAGACCTGCTGTGGCTACTACTTGGATTTAGAAAATGCTCAGAATCTGCACTGGTGGACCATAACCTGGGCAGGCTTCCAGCTGCAGAGCTCCAGGCAGTGCTGGGAGAAACAAACCCAGTTCCTTTCCCTCAGAGGTAGAAAGAGGTGGCAAGGTAGGTAAAGAAACAAGCAAAGACCAAATCCCCCTGCAAAAAAAGAAAACTTTTCAGACCCCGTGTCTCCCAGGGCATGTCCCAGAAGCAGGACTGATTTGCTGGATCCATGGCTGTTCCTGAAGAAGGTGATGACAACTGCTTTCCTGTGAAGCTGCAGTGGAGCATCCATTTTCCTGAGGCTTCCTGCAGGCATGATTAAAGAGCTCTGTCCTCTGAGAAGAGGGAATGTAACATGAGGCAGAGAGATTTTGCCTTTCCTGCTAATCTTCAGGACACTTTTGGGTGCTTTTCCAGCTGTGGACTTTATGAAAGTCTTATCAGAAAAAAACCCAGAAGACAAAGCTCCATCAGTCAACTAAGAGCTGACAAAAGTATTCCTCTAGATGCTTTGTTTTGGTTCTTTAAAGAAACAATAAAAAATTAAGACCTTTTCTCAAGATTCAGAAGATGACTCTCCTCAGTTAAAAATAAAGCCATAATTTCAGCTTGCTCCTCAAACTATTTTCCTTCTCTATATCCCCCACATCTTACTCACATTCAGTTTGAACTCCCTGGGTTTCTTTCAGGCGCCAATTTATCTAAAATATTGGGACAGCTGGAACACAGCAGGGAAGAAAATGAGATACAGGGCTGACTGTGTTACTGCTTAGTTCCGTTTTTGCTCTTCACACTGTCTTGCATAATCTTGGGCATGTCACAACCTTTCTGTGTCTCAGTTCACATGCTTTCAAATAAGTACGATTATAAACCTTTCAGGTTTGTTCTGGTGGTGGATTTTACACTGAAATATGTGGCTGAGAACAAGTCTAAGGGTGCAAATCACTCTATAAACAAATTATTCAGCACTAACAACCCTCTAAAAAAAGAATTGGAAATGTGTTTATATTATTAAATGTTAGACCAAGAAGTATTATCTTTTTCTAAGTATCACTGCAAGGGTAATGACTTATCTTTTTTTGACTACTGTGTGTGAGGATATTATCATGTTCAAAATAACTAGGTGTAAGGTGCTGCTGTGCCTATGCACTTTGGACACTGATGCAAAAAACAGCTATAGTCTGCCGTGAAAAAAACTAAAACAAATTCATCATTGCACTGACAGCTTTCTAACTAATATATTAGATAAAACATGCATTTCCTCAGGTACACTCTAAAGCCTACATTTAGAGAATTAAATGCATAACTCCTGCTATTTTTGGATTAAAAAACCACACAAATGAAACCAAGCTGCAAGTGTAAATCAATTCAGGGAATACTGAAAATGTATTTTGGCTTGTTTGGTTCCTACCTGGGTTATTGAGACATAATGGATAAGCACTGCTAACTACCTCATTATCATCAGAGAGCTATGTGACTTTAGGAGAAAAGATCCCACTAACTGGGATCTTTTCCTATCTGCCTAACCAGAAACAACTCCCCCTCCCCCCCTGCCCTTATTTGCTCTTTTTTATCTTTTTTTCCTTCCTTTTCTCTCTTCTCATTCTGTCCTATAAGGAAGAAAAATAAAACTTAGAAATTAAAAAAAAAAAAAAACAACAGACCCCAGAACTAAAACTTAGAGTTGTCTTTGTTCTCATGGTTTGATTTTGGAAACTCAGTCTATATTATAGTCTAGTACCTATAGTCTTTGCACATTTTCTTGGCTTGAAAGGCAAGAAATCACATACTTACTGCTACAGAGCTTTGACTAGTATCCAACATTCCTGGTTTCTCCAGGATTACACTCTTGCTCATCAGATTGATATACTTAAGTGCCCAGTCTTTCCTGAAGGGGCAAAAATGAAGAAGAGATGATAAAGGGAGATACTTGAAACCAAAGAGAGATGAAGTATAGGGAGAATTGAAAAAAGTCACTGTCAGTAAATAAAAATTAGAAACACAATAGCAGGAAGATTGCTTTATGTCTCCTGTAAATCTGTTCAAAACACACAGGAGAGAGGGTATGCAGTGAGGAGTAAGAGAAGAGGTGAGGGACACTTACAGACAGTTTTAAAGGGAGGCGCAACAATATTACAGCTGGGTACTACCGTGTCCTTACATGACTGAAGCAGTGTCCTTCTTGACTGAAGTTAAGAGTTAGACTCTTCCTGTGTGTAACTAGCATAGGGTCTGACTGCAGCACCTGCAACAGCTTTGGCTACAACTGTCTGAAATGACTGCATCTTCTTTGTGTTCAGGTAACATGCAATGCAAGAAGATATCCTATGTTATCCATACAGTGCTGTGACAGAAGTGAATGCATTGGTGTTTATATGTGCACATGTTCACATTTCTCTCATTCCCTTACTGTGTTTCCAATGCCCACCTAAATATTCACAATATATATATTCTTTCTTAAATTAGATTTGGGTTGGCAGATAGTTTGAATTAAAATATATGTAAATAAATATGAAGAATACAAAACTAAGTAAAAAAAGCTAATCAGTTTGCCATTCTTTTTTTAAGAGGGTGTGCTGATCCCACACAATAAGCAATGCTTTGGCAGATATGATACACAATTAGCTTTTCACAGGAGCAAATAAGGACAAAGTCGCCACCTTTAAGGAGACACTCTGCTTAAAGGCAATCAGCTTGAAGCACACAGGTGTTAGGATCAAAGAACCAAGTAGACATTAATATCTGAACTAATCACCTTAAGGCTACCTTTATAATCAGCAGAAGGAAGGAGACAGTTAAAGCATGATACAATATCTGTTGTGTCCCAGAAGTGCATGTTTATTCCATGGACATAAGAACACCAAGGGCATCTAGCTTCAGAGACAGATGTTTGTAATTTTGTTTAGGTCAACTGAGTTGTGTCCCATCTAGAGAGCCACTGCAAAACACAAAAACACATTTCTTATGCACTTGGATTTTTCGATCTGTGTTGCAGCTAATGCTGCTAAGTTGTCAGTAAATTGTATGCTAAACATATGCAATGAGCTATGCATTTTTAATTATTCATTCCAGTAGCTGTGAAGTCTGACTTAACACAAGTCTATGAAAAACACTATGCCCAAATACTATACTGGTCCCTGAAAAATGTTACTGAAATTGGTGCAATTATGTATTTACTACTACATTTATTTCATGACCCAGGGATTTGATTTTCTTGTTTTCTCATTAAATTGTGTTGTGTTTATTTGTTTATTTGCCACATTCATATCTTCATTATGGGCCTGGTGATGAAAATATTTGGTGAAGGATACATGGAAATATCCAGATATTGAGGAATTCAGAAAAACTAGCTTAGCCTTCTGACTATTTAATTGGTATTTAAGAGAGTAAATGAACACATGATCAGTTCTATATTAACACATAAGAGAAAAAGTCTGAAACATAGGTAAAGAGTTACAGTAGGTTCAAAGGTTGTCACTGGTGCTTTTGGGTTCTCTTTATTCAGGGACAAATGAATAGGTAAAGTAGACTATAGCTGCTAAAGGAAGAATACTCTGATTGAGAAAGCCTGGACTAGAACAATGGTAATTGCAGTCTAACAAGCAATAATACTTTGAAAGCAGGGTGACCCTTCCTAAACTTGATACCCCTTTGACAGGCAGTAGGCTGGCTTCTTCCAAAGAGTATGTTGTATGACTTGAACAGAAGGAAGCCTCCTATGGTTCATATAGCTACCATATATTCTTAATGTATGTCATACTATACGTTGTTCATATACCTAAATGGACGTGGTTCTGCCATCAGTGCAGAACTGAAAATGTCTGAGAAAGATTTTAGTTCTTGGCTCAACCACATGCCTCTGTGACCTTCATAAAAAATTATATCTGTAAAGTTCAGGGAGAGTATCCCATCTTCACAGCAGATAGGGACAGTAAAATCAATCAATGACTTAACTGCTCAGGCAGTAACAGATAGACAAATGCACAGACAGGTCTAACAATGGTTAGCTCAAGAGAGTCAAAGACCACAAGTACACCAATGTACTACTGGACAAAAAAATTAGTAAATAACAATAGCTATTGTCATAGGTGCATGTGTGACAAGGGACAGCCCCCCCCCCCACATGCCTTTTATTAAACCTGTGTGCATAATTGACTATATGTACCTAAAAAAACTCTAGAGGGGGGCCAGAAAACAGCAAATATGACGCACAGTAGTGAGTTTTACAAGTTAGGCCCAAAGTTTTAAAAATGAGGTGATCTTTGATATAGATACAAATGAATTAAAAACGTTCCATAGCAAACAGTTCCCACCCAGGGGTTGTAAACATGCTACTTCTACAATAACAAAGTGTTTGCCTTGCATCTAGAGCTACTTAAGATAAAAAAAAGAAATGATACATTTTATGAAATGCCTTATTAGAAGACATTCTCAGGGGAGAAGGGGTGGGGAAATGCAGAAGAAGCAGTGTCAAATGTAGTCAGTTAATAAAATGCAAATAAAATCTATAAGGTTTAAACAAAGCCTAATGCATTATTCATAAATAAGATCTTTCTTTTACACAGAAAGTTTAATTCATCATCCAGTTTACTATATTTTACAACATCAATTAGAAAAGAGGGATTCTCTTCTTCTCCAAAGTTAGCAGTACAGATTCCCAGTAAAAGAAAATCTATTATGGCATTTAATAGCTTGATGAGAGATGCATAAATGTAAATCAGCAAGACTGTAAGAAAATCAGCACATGAGAAAGAAAAAGCAATTTCTTCATTATGAAAACTCATTCAGTTTCCATTGATTAGATGATGGCAGGCCTATTTTTCTAGCTTAGTCCAGTTTACCTAAGCTGTGACTGTGGGAAGGAGGAATGCATCAGGAGGATGTTGGTTCCCACCACCACCCGCCAGTCTTTTCTCTTTCCAGTGAAGGACCAAATAAATTGTGGGCTGTGGGTGGGTGGGGGAGAGACAAAGAAAAGCACCAAAACACAGAATTAAGAAACATACAAAGAAATTATTCTTTAACCTCTTTTCATATTAACTACTGCTAAGGATAATATATATCTAGACTCTGTACCTGGGCTACACAGATCTACCTAGGCTGTAACTGGATTTTCAGTGTTATTAATATGTGTTTTTTAATTGTTTCTACCTTAAGAAAAGGAAACAATTTCCAAAGATATATATGTCCTTTCAGAAATATTTTACTGGGTCCACTATGGAAATATTTTATGCTTACAGGTTTGTCTTGTACTTTTAAAATTGTCCTTTGGCATTTTTTTTTTTTTTTTTTTTACAGCTGCTGTAGGCATGTAACAACACAACTACACCATACAAACATGAGATGCAAAAATCATCATAGACCATTATTAACTGGCAATTAAATATTCACATGACAT
Organism: Haliaeetus albicilla; assembly: GCF_947461875.1. Lineage (NCBI taxonomy): Eukaryota > Metazoa > Chordata > Aves > Accipitriformes > Accipitridae > Haliaeetus > Haliaeetus albicilla. Next base: position 22,235,288 of record NC_091488.1, read on the forward strand.
GAGCAACTCTATAAGGAGAATAGATTGGGTTTGAAAACATGATATCTGTGCTATGATAGTTTTGAACTTAGTCTGTCCTTAGATGCTCTTATTCATAATTTTGTTATTAAGATTACATGGATTTGATCAAATAGGTGACAACTTCAACTTTTATGCTGTGACCATTTGCAGGCATTTCCCAAGTAGCTTTAAAACTTATATTGGAGAGCTTTTCACAGCGGAAGAGCTTCTGAGATTTTCAAATTTGGGCTTTTGTTTCTCTACATCCCATTGTCTTCTTCCCTGTCCTCACCATATTCATTTGCTAACAAGCCTGGTGATAACTACAAGTGAACAGGACTCAAAATGGTAACTTTTCAGAAGAGTTTATTGAGAAGATGCACTTAGTCCAGCTGAAAACTCAAGTTACATGCACCATCTTAACGGCACAAAATCAGACATGGAAATTTTATAAAAAGTAGCAAAACACATTTGCATTTACATTTCAAATATACTCCATAGCCTTTCATATTTGAAAGTCTTCATTCCCAACTTCAAATCTCAGTTCTTAAAGCTCCTCAGGAGGCAAGAATCTACTAGAAAGCTTTATAGGAAGCAAGCAAAGAATCCAATTAAATACTGGTAGGTATGCTTTCAGCAAACAAAGATGCATGTATCGCATCAAGAACTGTAAAATCAATAGGGCATGAGTGCAGGAGCTTCCACAATCTAATCCTTTCAACTACACCAAGAACAAACTTGTCACCTCTGCTCAGGCTTTTCTCTGGCCAATTAAAATCTCAATTACATTTATGGAGTTGCTGCTTCATTGTTCTGTTGGTGTTCAGTCTGGGTTCCTCTGGGAAAGCAAGGGAATATGGGGCATGTGGAAGAGGCCCAGAAGATGTGAAAGATGTGTGACCCTAGGAGCTGTAAGGTCTGTAAGGAAGGGACTAACCCTTGATGGCAGATACAGAGAAGCAAAGGTACTGCATGGCCCACTCCCCAAAGTCCCATTATAGCTCTGTATCCCCATATCATCTCAAAACATGGAAGTGGCATAAAGGCTATCAAATTTTAAGACCCCCCCCCCCAAAGTAGAATTTCAATATGTCATCACCACTGTGCTAAATGCACACATCAGGCAACCAAAAGTTCTTTCTAAGAGTTAATTAGCAAAGCACCAGTTCATTACTTTTTGCAAGTTGTTCTTTTTTCCTTCTTCATCCTTGCATTCACAACATTTAGAAATAGATCAAAATCCCCAGCTTGCCCTGCATTCATCTCCCTCTAATTCTGTGAACTTTTTTTTTAAACACCCATGACCCAGGAGGTTATGAGTTATAAATCCTACTTCAGTTTTGAAAACACATGTGAATAGAACTTATATATAGGCTGGGCAGCTGGGAGACAATGTCATCTCACTTTACTTCTTGTACCTCAACCTGTTCTCACCCCACTGCTTGGGGTTGTTCAAATTTGCTTTTGATTGTAGGCTGTTCTGTGTAAGGACTGAACCTTTGCTTGGGTCTTGAAAAATACTTACGATGTTGTGGGTGCTATTAGATGACATGTACAACATAAGTCATAATTGGTGTAATACTGATGAGAGTAACATTGCATGCATTTTTAACAAAACATTCTGATTGTTCTTGGTTTTTGCAACTTACTAACAGAAACATAGGTGCCTGCAGTTAATAAATTTTGTTCTCATTAACAGAGCAATTCGCAGAAAGTTAGAGTGTATAAGCATTTAAGATACTTTAATCTCTGTATAGAAAAACATAAAGTTGTAGGACAAAGCAACCATAGAGTTAATAACCTTTCAAACAGCTTAATAAATGTATAGTTTGTGGATAAAAATGAAAAGTAAAAGCTAGAAATTAATTAAACATATATTTAATTCTGTTCTCTTCTAATAATATTTGAATGAAATCTTTCATAGTCTTTAGTGTAAAACTTGAATATTAACCTAACTGAATATCAGTTTAACACATATATTGCCAATGATGCAACCAAAGTGTAGCTTATCAGAAAGTTCCATGGTAAGGTTAACACTTATGAGAAGACAAACTGAATCATTTATACTATTCTTTCAATAATATTGAAATGTGTTGCTTCAATTAAGTCAAATTTCATTTAAGCTGTATTTTGTATTTGTTTATATTTTAATCTTTAATTATTAAACTGATAAATACAAATTTCTTATAAAATGCTAAACTCATTGAGTGAGAGCCTTCTGGCTTGTCTGGGACTCCTGAAATTGGCTTTAGAGGTATTTTTCCAATTGAAGCCTTGGGATCTTATCTTAACATTAGCTGTGACTTAAGGGGATAACAAGATAATAAGGAGAAAGTATGGAGAGGTATAATAGAGATATCATTAACGAGAAAGTACAATTAATGTATCATTAAAATCAAGGACATTATAGCATAGAGTTAGCTATTTCATCTATGAGTATCAAGGAGTTTAGAGGAGTTTTGTTCAAAGAAAAGAAGTCAATTGGGAACTGTACCCTAAGCTAATTTATAGAAGTGAGTAATAATGGGTCCAACCAAAAAGAAAAAAAGAAATGATGGTCACGCATATAAATGATTCAACCTGTTTCCCCTGTTTCTCTACACTATAAACGTAAGTCAAATGAACAATTCACAGGAGCTGGTTTGCACACACAGTCTCAATAGTCTGAGGATTTTTTTACTGAAAAGTCATGAATTATGGAATCTCCAGGTTATTTTATTCACCTGGCTCAACTCAATGATAAATAATGTGATTCAACCAACAATGACCTAACAAGTTAGTTGTAAGTTTGTAAATTAAAATAGAAGTTTCAAAGAACAGCAGAAAAATTGGAACAATGACAAATCCAAAGTATTTTGAAGATTCATTGTCATTTGGCAGGACGTCTTTACATTTCAGAATAGAAAAATGAGTATTTTTTAAAAAAACAGAAAAGCTTTTTGCCCAGTATTAGTATAATACTTAGCTTGATTGCTTTCACAGATAGACCATCCAAATATCTTCATTTGCTTTGGATTATGAAATAAGAACAGAAAGAGAAAATTCTAGCTAGTGATTTAATTCAAGCATTAAGGTAACATGGTACTGGGTATATTATAAATACCTAGATATGTTATTACCACTACATCAATAAGTGTCTTCTGCCAAGAAAGGCTGAACTCCCTGAAAAGCATTTCTGATGAATCAGCAGGTGATAACAGTTGAATTACATGAGACGCACCATTTTTAGGGGATCTAAAATTTATACTTTCTCTGTGATTTCAGCCTCTGCTGACTCAAGAAGTAACACTCTGGAGTCAGTAGTTCTGCACTAAAACTTAATTTGGCTCACTATGTCTGCAGCTTAAACTTCAGCCACATAGTTAATGATGCATGATATCAGTAATAATTTCTTCTATGAAATGGCAAACTAGTTAAAAAAATATGACACGAGCTGACAATTGCTTATGAGGTTAAGAATAAAAATGTTTTGAGACCTTCGCAATTTCCCTATTCCACCTTTACATAAAATTTGGAGGTGTCTGTCTGGGCATCACAACTGGCAAATATTGTACTTAATTTGACAATACCAGTTTTGGCAACATTGTCACTTCAAATAAGCAAAAAGCTCCTTCACATTTCAAAGACCTGCACAATGCAGCCTTGTGGTAAGAATATTACATGCTTTCCTCTTCTATTCTGGCTTGTCGCTGTGGGACAGGTGCAGGACTCTGAAGAAATCTCCTTCTTTCTCCAAGTGTGTCCTGGTTTCAGCTGGGATAGAGTTAACTGTCTTCCTAGTTGCTGGTACAGTGCTATGTTTTGAGTTCAGTATGTGAAGAATGTTGATAACACTGATGTTTTCAGTTGTTGCTCAGTAGTGTTTAGACTACAGTCAAGGATTTTTCAGCTTCTCATGCCCAGCCAGGGCACCTGACCCAAACTGGCCAACAGTGTATTCCATACCATGCGATGTCCCATCTAGTTTAGGAACTGGGAAGTGGGGGGGCAGGGATTCGCCGCTCGGGGACTGGCTGGGTGTCGGTCGATGGGTGGTGAGCAATTGCCTTGCGCATCATTTGTACATTTCAATCCTTTTATTACTACTGTTGTCATTCTATTAGTGTTATCATTATTATTAGTTTCTTCTTTTCTGTTCTATTAAATCATTCTTATCTCAACCCACGAGTTTTACTTCTTTTCCTGATTTTCTCCCCCATCCCACTGGATGGGGGGGAGTGAGTGAGCGGCTGCGTGGTGCTTAGCTGCTGGCTGGGGTTAAACCACAACAGTCCATTTTGGCGCCCAACGTGGGGCATGAAGGGTTGAGATAACGACAAACCTGACCACAGCTTGTTAAAACAAATTTGTTCTAAGCATTCATTAGGTTGATTTATATATTCTTAGAGTTGTTGCTCTGGTTTTTAAGGCTCTGTTATGTATCACCTCGCTTGCTGTATGTAGTTCCTCTTCTACTGCTTATCATCCGTGGGAGGTGGATTAAGGTTTTCGCTTTGACGTATGGTATAACTCTGGTTTATGGTATGATAAAGTCATCGGCTGTGGGATTAATCCGGTATTTGCACTTAGCATTGTCACCTTCATACTGCAGGAGCCATCTGTGGGAAACTATTAATAATTATACCATTTACCTTTCCTCCATGGAAAACCAGTCTGTGGGTGGGGTACCTTTCTTCCCCTCTCCTTTCTCCTTCAGTCCAGTTACAATGGTGTTTGAGAATTTTGAAAAATTTGAATACTCCTGGAATGTTGGGACTAGCACGGTCCTAGCCCTACTGCTAGGAATTAGCATACTTCTGAATGTGGTTCAGCTCTCGTTTAAAGTTAAACAGCTATTTAAGAAGATCACCCAGAGGTGTGTACCAAGGCTGGATAATTATGAGTGGCAGGGTGTGTGGGGTAGTATGGGCAAGTACCTAGAAAACTGGGCACCTCCAATGTTTTGGAAATTCACCCCTGAACAAGTGCAGGATCCAGAAGAACTAGTAAAATATTTGGAAAAGGTATGCTGTCACCCCGGCACCTCCAGAGAGATACAAATCACTGCAACGTGCTGGGGCCTGGCCCATGCCTATCGAGCCCTGTTTGACACCACTCAGTACCCTCAAGGGGAAGAGAAAGTCTCTGGACCTAACAACAAAATGATGAGCACCGCGGCCACCCAAACCTTGGCAACGGGCGCTGCGGCCCCTCCAGCCCCGGCAAGGAGCATTGCAGGCACCCAGACCTTGGCGACAGGCACCGTGACACCTCCAGCCCCGGCGACGAGAGCTCGGGCTACCCAAACCTCAACAACAGGCACTGCAGCCCCTCCAGCCCCGGCAATGAGCACAGCAGCTACCCAAACCCTGGCAACGGGCACTGCGGTCCCTCCAGCCCCAGTGACGAGCACTGCTGCTGCCCAAACTTCGGCGACAGACACTGCGGTTATCCAAAACCCGGTGAGCGATACTGCAACTGAACCAGTGGACCAACCTGCACCAGCATCAGTTGCCCCCGTACAGAAAAAGAAATATACAAAAAAATCAGTTCGCTTAGCAAAGGATGAAGATGAACCAGGGTCATCACGGGAACAGGAGGAAGAGGCAGAACCAGAGGTAATAACCCAGTCCCTATCCTTGAGTGAGCTGCGGGATTTGCGAAAAGACTTTGGCCACCATATAGGTGAGCATATTATCACCTGGCTCCTCTGATGCTGGGACAATGGGGCTAATAGCTTGGAATTAGAAGGTAGGGAAGCCAAGCAGCTGGGATTGCTTGCCAGGGAAGGTGGCATTGACAAGGCAATTGGAAGAGGGACACAAGCCATCAGCCTCTGGAGGCGACTCCTGTCAAGTGTGAAAGAAAGGTACCCCTTTAAGGAAGATGTTATATGTCAATCAAGCAAGTGGACCACCATGGAAAAAGGTATTCAATATCTGAGGGAATTAGCTGTGCTAGAGATGATTCATTATGACCCGGACAACCCACAATTACCCAAAGATCCAGACAAAGTCCAATGCACACCACCCATGTGGCGGAAGTTTGTACGGAGCGCACCATCATCCTATGCCAACGCATTGGCAATAATGGCCTGGAAGGATGAAGAGGCACCGACAGTGGAGGAAGTGGCTCGCCAATTCCGCCAATATGAAGAAAATCTCTCCTCCTCCCTACAAGCCTGCATTTTGGCTGTGGAGAAGCTGTCCGAGGATTTCCAGCAATTCAAAGAGGATATGTCCTACTCCACACGTGTAAGGACCAATGTCTCAGCTATTAGGAGTGAGCACTCCTCTGCCCAAGAGAGAGAAGGTACACACCGCGAGGTGCCCTGTGGTTTTACCTATGTGATCAGGGAGAGGACATGAGGAAATGGGACGGAAAACCTACCTCGGTCCTAAATGCACGGGTACATGAACTGCGAGGAAAAACCACCACAAAAGGGGATTCTACCAGGAAAAATGCCGTTCCAGTTTCCAAACAGAGTAGAAGGGCTGATTTTATTTCCGATCCTCTTGAAGGGACTTCTGAGCCAATTTTACGAGAAGTGAATACTGAATACTCTCACCAGAATTAGAGGGTCACTGCCTCCAGCCAGGTGGAGGAAAGGGATAACCGGGTCTATTGGACTGTATGGATTCGATGGCCTGGCACGTTAGACCCACAGGAGTATAAGGCTCTAGTAGACACCGGCGCACAGTGCACTCTAATGCCATCAAGTTGTAAAGGGACAGAATCCATTTGTATTTCTGGTGTGACAGGGGGATCCCAAGAGTTAACTGTATTGGAAGCTGAAGTAAGCTTAACTGGAAATGAATGGCAGAAACACCCCATTGTGACTGGTCCAGAGGCTCCGTGTATCCTTGGCATAGATTATCTCAGGAGGGGGTATTTTAAGGACCTGAAGGGGTATCGATGGGCTTTTGGTATAGCTGCCTTGGAGACGGAGGGCACTGAACAGCTGTCTACCCTGCCTGGTCTCTCTCAAGACCCTTCGATTGTGGGGTTGCTGAGGGTTGAAGAACAACAAGTGCCAATTGCTACCACGACGGTGCACCGGCGGCAATATCACACCAACCGAGACTCTCTGATTCCTATCCACAAGTTGATTCGCCAACTGGAGAGCCAAGGAGTGATCAGCAAAACTCGCTCACCCTTTAATAGTCCCATATGGCCAGTGCGGAAGTCTAATGGGGAGTGGAGACTAACAGTTGACTATTGCGGCCTGAATGAAGTTACACCACCGCTGAGTGCTGCCGTTCCAGATATGCTAGAACTTCAATACGAACTAGAGTCAAAGGCAGCCAAGTGGTATGCCACAATTGACATTGCTAATGCATTTTTCTCAATCCCTCTGGCAGCAGAGTGTCGTCCACAATTTGCCTTTACTTGGAGGGGTGTCCAGTACACTTGGAATCGATTGCCCCAGGGGTGGAAACACAGCCCCACCATTTGCCATGGACTAATCCAGACTGCACTGGAAAAAGGTGAAGCTCCGGAACACCTGCAATACATTGATGACATCATTGTATGAGGCAACACAGCAGAAGAAGTCTTTGAGAAAGGGAAGAAAATAATCCAAATCCTTCTGAAAGCCGGTTTTGCCATAAAAGAAAGTAAGGTCAAGGGACCTGCACAGGAGATCCAGTTTTTAGGAATAAAATGGCAAGATGGACATCGTCAGATCCCAATGGATGTGATTAACAAAATAGCAGCTATGTCTCCACCGACTAATAGAAAGGAAACACAGGCCTTCTTAGGTGTCGTGGGGTTTTGGAGAATGCATATTCCAAATTACAGTCTGATTGTAAGCCCTCTCTATCAAGTGACCTGGGAGAAGAATGATTTTAAATGGGGCCCTGAACAACAACAAGCCTTTAAACAAATTAAACAGGAGATTGTTCATGCAGTAGCACTTGGGCCAGTCCGGACAGGACAAGATGTTAAAAATGTGCTCTATACTGCAGCTGGGGAGAATGGCCCTACCTGGAGCCTCTGGCAGAAAGCACCTGGGGAGACCCGAGGCTGACCCCTGGGGTTTTGGAGTCGAGGATATCGAGGATCTGAGGCTCGCTATACTCCAACTGAAAAAGAGATATTGGCAGCATATGAAGGAGTTCGAGCCGCTTCAGAAGTGGTTGGTACTGAGACACAGCTCCTCTTAGCACCCCGACTGCCAGTGCTGGGCTGGATGTTCAAAGGGAGGGTCTCCTCTACACATCACGCGACTGATGCCACGTGGAGTAAGTGGATCGCACTGATCACACAACGGGCTCGCATAGGAAACCCCAGTCACCCAGGACTTTTAGACGTAATCACGGACTGGCCAGAAGGCAAAGATTTTGGAATGTCACCAGAGGAGGAGGTGGCACGTGCTGAAGAAGCCCCGCTGTATAATAAACTGCCAGAAAATGAGAGGCAATATGCCCTGTTCACTGACGGATCCTGTCGCATTGTGGGAAAGCATTGAAGGTGGAAAGCTGCTGTATGGAGTCCTACACGACAAGTTGCAGAAACTGCTGAAGGAGAGGGTGAATTGAGTCAGTTTGCAGAGGTGAAAGCTATCCAGCTAGCGTTAGATATTGCTGAAAAAGTGGCCAGTGCTCTATCTCTATACTGACTCATGGATGGTGGCAAATGCCCTGTGGGGGTGGTTACAGCAATGGAAGCAGAGCAACTGGCAGCGCAGAGGTAAACCCATTTGGGCTGCCACACTGTGGCAAGATATTGCGTCCCGGCTAGAGAATCTGGTTGTAAAAGTACGTCATGTAGATGCTCACGTACCCAAGGGTCGGGCCACTGAAGAACATTGAAACAACGAACAGGTGGATCAGGCTGCCAAGACTGAAGTGGCTCAGGTGGACCTGGACTGGCAACATAAGGGTGAGCTATTTATGGCTCGATGGGCCATCGGGCCATCAGGCCATCAGGGAAGAGATGCAACATATAGATGGGCTCGAGATCGAGGGGTGGACCTGACCATGGACACTATTGCGCAGGTTATCCATGAATGTGAAACATGTGCTGCAATTAAGCAAGCCAAGCGGTTAAAGCCCCTGTGGTATGGAGGGTGATGGCTGAAATATAAATTTGGGGAAGCCTAGCAGATTGACTATATCACACTCCCACAAACTCGCCAGGGCAAGCGCTATGTGCTTACAATGGTGGAAGCAACCACCGGATGGCTGGAAACATATTCTGTACCCCATGCCACTGCCCGGAACACTATCCTGGGCCTTGAGAAGCAGGTCTTGTGGGGACATGGCACCCCAGAAAGAATTGAGTCAGACAACGGGACTCATTTCCGAAACAACCTCATAGACACCTGGGCCAAAGAGCATGGCATTGAGTGGGTGTATCATATCCCCTATCATGCACCAGCCTCTGGGAAAATTGAGTGATACAATGGACTGTTAAAGACTACATTGAGAGCAATGGGGGGGCGGCACTCTCAAACATTGGGATACACATTTAGCAAAAGCCACCTGGTTAGTCAACACCAGAGGATCTGCCAATCGGAGTGGCCCTGCCCAATCAGAAGTTTTACGTACTGTAGAAGGGGATAAAGTCCCTGTAGTGCACATGAAAAACATGTTAGGGAAGACAGTCTGGGTTACTCCTGCCTCAGGCAAAGGTAAACCCATTCGTGGGATTGCTTTTGCTCAAGGGCCTGGGTGCACTTGGTGGGTGATGCGAAAAGATGGAGAAGTCCGATGTGTGCCTCAAGGGGATTTGATTTTAGGTGAAAACAGCCAGAATTAAACTGTATGATATTAGTTGCTATATAACCCTGCTACTGTATGTTATCATTACTATAATTGTTATATGCTATATCCATAGTACTATAGTAAGAATCACTCGGATCAAGCAAGAAAGAACTGTGATAAAACTGAGCAAAGCGCAGTAGAGGTGGAACCAGAACTGACTCCAGCATGCAACAATCCAGCGGTGCACACCATCCTCCTGCTGCGTCAAATGTCATCTGCTCATCACACCGCACTGAAGCCCAATTCTGCTCTACCGACTGAGAGGACTTTGCACCATGCCTCCTGCCCAGACAGACTGGTATGACAGATGGAGCCCAGAGTCGGAAACTAAATGAACTCAACAAACATTTTATGAACATAACCCATGAACTAAAGGAATGATATCTCTGTGTGTGTATACTTTTATATATATATATATATATATATATATATATATCATTGTTCATATGTCTCAAAGGGATGGAAATGTGGTGATGATTGATCAGAATGTAACTAAAGGTATGGGAACTGAGCATGACGTCAATGGTATAGAATAAGGGGTGGATACTGTCCTGGTTTCAGCTGGGGTAGAGTTAACTGTCTTCCTAGTAGCTGGTACAGTGCTATGTTTTGAGTTCAGTATGTGAAGAATGTTGATAACACTGATGTTTTCAGTTGTTGCTCAGTAGTGTTTAGACTAGAGTCAAGGATTTTTCAGCTTCTCATGCCCAGCCAGGGCACCTGACCCAAACTGGCCAACAGTGTATTCCATACCATGTGACGTCCCATCTAGTTTAGGAACTGGGAAGTGGGGGGGCAGGGATTCGACACTCGGGGACTGTCTGGGTGTCGGTCGGTGGGTGGTGAGCAATTGCCCTGCGCATCATTTGTACATTTCAATCCTTTTATTACTACTGTTGTCATTTTATTAGTGTTATCAGTATTATTAGTTTCTTCTTTTCTGTTCTATTAAATCATTCTTATCTCAACCCAGGAGTTCTACTTCTTTTCCTGATTTTCTCCCCCATCCCACTGGATGGGGGGGGAGTGAGTGAACGGCTGCGTGGTGCTTAGTTGCTGGCTGGGGTTAAACCACGACAAAGTGCTTTATTTTTTTTGCTTTCTATCTCCACATGGAGACAGAAGCTATTTTCACCCACATTAGCAGCCAGCCTAACTGGTTGTTTTCTAACTATTACTAGGTTTTTGGAAAAATTGGAATTATTTTCTTTGTAGTATGTATTTATTTAAGGTAGTACAGTGATACTAAAGTATTGCAGGAGAGTTTAATATATTTTGTTACTCAGAAACAACCTTCAGCACATCATGTAACAACTTTAAGGCTTTATTTTGGCCCTAACTTGAAAAAGCAAAACTCAGATGTTTCTTCAAATATAGAGGACAAGGATGACTTAAGAGTTCTTGACTTGGTTCTCAAGCACAACAACTTCATTTTTTTGCCTGTTAGTCTAAGTCTGGTGTCACAGGGCAAAGCTGTTACCCACCATAGTGGCAGGCATGGATTAAAGTTCCAGAGACAAAGATGCTACTTGTTACTTTTATAATCTGAATCTTGAGTATTAGATTCAATAGAATAGAGACAGTAAAAAGGAAACTGTTGTGTGCACAGACAGCAGGTCCAGACCTAAACATCCTCCTTATAGTCCCTTCCATGGAGCATTTACCAGAGCAAGACCAAATGCACATGTTGACAGGAAGATATCTGGTCATCCTAGTTGCAGTATCTCTTTACATCATTACAGCTGAGAAGAATTGCTCCTCTGATAAGGCAGAACAATAGATACAGCAGTTGGTTGCCAATAGGTAGCTTTCCCCTGTTTTCAGACAAAATTGGAAAGAAACCAAATGTAACTTTTGAAAGGCCATCCAGTAGCCATAAGAAAGTAGACTGGTGCACAACTGACCTTTACTAAACACAAAAGCATTGTGACAGTTCTAAGCAATAGTTATTTTTAAAAGGAGGAAAAAAAATCTATAGAGGCAGACTTAGTGCATGATTTTAATTATACTGTTATGTTATCTGCTGGGGGCAGAATCCTGTTCTGCCATTTTTATTCATGATGTACTGATAACTACGTTACTGAAATTGGCCTCTTCCTTCCATTTTCAGAAAGCTTATTCTCTGCACATACTTTTATGAGAGAAAAGCTGACCTGTTTGAAAAACCCAGCTTGATACTTATCATTTTGACAGATAGTATTAATTAGTGGTGATGATATACTGTACTGTTACTAACAGTTGACACTAGAACTGGAGCTTTTGGTTAGCAAAATGCTTTAGGTGTACCATAGATACCAAGCTTATGATCACTGAAATAAAGCCCACTTAGGGAAATATTTTAAATAAAATTTACTTTCTGAAAAATCAGGTTAGTAACTGGTCCTGTCAGTAGTCAGAATTACTACATTTTACAGATAAAATTGTGAGAAAGTGAAAAACTTTTCAGATTAAATATTAATATCTAACAGTTATTCAGTTAATGTATTTATATGGCAAAGCAATAAAGATAATACACTGTGGATGGTAGATGTAAATGGCAAGTCACCAAATATCTTCAGCTTTCTAACTTTTATAAACACAGGTGGTAAAAATAACAACTGACTGTTATGAAAGTCATTGGTAGGATTGGATTTCCATGTAAAACCTTCTCACAGATACCTGAATATTAATACAGTGAGCAAAAGCATACTATTGTACACTTGGATTCAAAGAATAAACAGAACAATTTAAAATATTAGGATTTCTTAACAATACTTTTATTGAGTTAACCATATTATATACACTACGAAGTTGTTCAAATGCATGTAGTTAGTGAAGAGGGCTCAACTCAATTTAGTATTCTTCCCCCCCTGTATCTTCTTAGGTATTGATATATTTTCAAGATTACAGAATTTTAGATTTTTTTTTTGTTTTTAAATTCTCTACTCTTCCTCTCTCTTCCAGATGTGCAATTGTGAATATGCAGTTCATTTATAGTCAGCAAAATTCACTGATGGGTCCCAAAGACTTTGGTGATATCACAGTGCTAATATGGTAATACTCAATCATTGTCACTCTGGACATATTTCTGTACTTGTTTTCTCTCTACCATGCACACAGGATATGAAAGGCCTCAGTGCTATTGCATACTGTGACTAACCAGTCCTAATTTGACTAAAGAAAATCTCATCTTTGGTGCCCCTTTTCTTTTAATTCCTGTGCCAAATATAAGGATTCTCAGACAAAACCAATTTGTCTGTGTTATGGTATTTTTTCACTGTGTCATTACCTAATAAAAAAATTTGCCTTACCTACAAATAGATTTTATATTGTCATTTTAATTTTACTGTTTTATTTCTGTATTTTCTGCTAAAATATCTTATGTATTTTCCTCTTTTATCTGTTGCCCAGTGTGATTTGTGTTCCATCAGATTGTAATGGTAGCTTTAGGAAAGGCTCTTAAAAGTATGCTGGAACCTCTTTGAGAGCTAGGTCTTTTATTGGGAGAAACAAGGAAAAGAAGTTATTAATGCTTGTTATCTGAGATGTTTTGGTTTCTTCCAGTGCAGAACTAGACCTGTACAGAAGAAGATGGTGTATCACAAATGGGAAGAAATGTTCCAAGAAAGAAAGAAAAAAAAAAAAAAACAGACAGGAAAAGAAATACTAAAGAGAAATACTAAAGGAATAAAGAAACATAGGTAAGAAAGAAAGGGGCAGTTGCAGCAGTTAAAGATCTGTCATAGGCTTTCCATTATGACAGCAGTATAACTGTAACTGAATATAACCAGGAAGCTATTTGGAAGACTAGAAAAGCTTGAGAAAGTGTTGAAAAAATGAAACAAACTAAAAATACAGATGAAACAGACGGGAGGTAGGAAAGAGAAGGAGAGATGCTGTGTGCCTGAATGATGGTAGTGATAAATAAACCCATATGAATGAGAAACAGGATATGAAAGAAATAAAATTAATGCTTTTATCTCATCTATTTCTTCTTTAGTGTCTGAGCAATAAAGGCAAAATAAATGAACCACCATAAGAACTCCTATTTTCTTAAGTATAGCTTTCTTTTATTCTTGCTTACCGAAAATCCATTTAATTTAAAATATGTATGAAGAAAAGGGAAAAGCTGTTAGTCTAAAGCCGTGCACAGCAAGGTTCAATTTGAAGCACGTTTTTTATGGCGAAGTTCCAAAGAGCAGTCAAATGGGATTTACAATGCCAGTGTTGACAGGATCTTAAGCGTAACAGCATTAGATAGCTGCCACCTTAATTTTTTGGATAGAGATGGCTACAGTAAGTTGTAGACTACAATTAAAGCTCTTTCATTACTGCTTTCTTCTCAACATTGAAAAGGTTAAGGACTTAGAGATCTTAAAGCCACTAAATTTTCTTTCTGGTTTAGACCATCCATAAATACCACAGAAAGGTCCAAGGGATTTTTCTTTTTCTTTTTTCGAGAGGTGAATTTTTTCCAGTAGAAAGAAGTGAAAGGACAGAAAAAAGGGAAACATGACTAAGTGCAACACACTTGGCTTTTATTCAGCCAAAAGACCTTCCCTAGATCTTGCTGTATATCTGTTCTACAGATACTTTTTCTATTCTCTCTCTTTTTTTTTTTAACCCAACCCCAGAAAAGTGTCTACATTTTTTATTTTTTTTTTTAAATGTAGGGAAACCATAAATACCTGCCTATTTCCTATTTAGAAATCTGAACTGATAAAAGGGCAAGTAAAATGCTGGACAAGAACTTACCTTGAATATCATCAGCTTCTGTCTGAGAAGTACCATTTCAGGTGGCTGATAGTCATACACTCATCAGAATCTCAATTCCCATCAGCTGACTTAGTAAGAATGTAATAATACTTTAAGCAAGCTAAGAAAACATTAGCTGGGTTTTTCAAGTAGATAGAGTTATTCTATTTCATTGGATTCTGACAATGAATCATCACTTCCTTCATATTACATGTTGGTGGATGCATATCTAGTTGATAGTAATCTGAATCTGGAAAGAAAATGCTTCAGGCCATTCTAACTAAGTCTTAAAACATGTAAAATAAGTCAGCCGTAAATTTTCAATTATGATTTTGATTTGGCAAGAGACACTATGTAAATCTGAATATTGATTTTAGAAGTTAATCAGCTTATTACTGTCAGGTAAGCCAATGTTATAATTTTCCACGCCCACTACTGAATTTTCACTGCAGACAGTAGACTCTTAGGGTAAAGCATTCCTAGCAAAAGCTAGTCAGTGTCACATCTGCGCCGAGATAACTCATTAGCACTGGAGCCCAGAACAACCAGCAATCTTGCTGCTCTCAGGATACAATGTAGAAAACACACTTTGACATAGGTTTCCTGACATGATTTTCCTGCATATCATTAAATAAATATAAACAAAAATCACTTTCTGGATGCTCAAGGGTAGGAAGAAAAAGAAAAGAAAACTACAACTGTTAATAGATTTAAAACAACCTAGTGATAGGCCAGATATCAATGGCACTCTAAATTCTCAAAAGGAATAAATGGGGAGGGGGGTAAAATCAAAGCTTATGGGCTCCCTCACACTGACCAGCCACTCTGTACTACACTGGGGAAGGCTTTTCAGTCCAATCTGTTGTAACTACTCTGACATTAAGTTTCTATTGCTTTATTTTTCTTGGAGCCTTTGGATAAGAGTTTTCTAGAAGCTGTTCTAGAAAACTCAGTCAGAAAGTACTTCAGTCTTCCAATGTTTTGTTTTTCTAGAGGTAGGCTTGAGCAACGCTGCTTATCTCATAGGAGGTGAGCAGCCACTGTCAAAGCAAGTTCAGAAAAATAGGATTTCTTAAGTAAATAATAGAAGAGTTTTGGAGCAGACATTATTTAGGATTATATTTGGGTTGAAAAATATTATAATAATGATCTATAAAATGAGAAAGTACCGAGTAATGTGAAAGTACTTTAGAAAGCATCAAGTTATGATAAAAAAATATGTTATATTAATTCTGCAAGACTCCCCTTTCCCTCAAACCACACAACTTCACTTTGCTTATGCATGTTAGATAAAGGACATTGTTATTGTCAGGAGATAATATCTCTACAAATTGTGACCATCATTTTCCCTGATGGATAAGAGTATCTATTAACACCAGGAGCTATATAGAAGTCAAGGAAACACTGGGGTCCCTTCCTAGAGGTTACAAGAAAGTACCAGGTACTGTAAATATAGCAATTATTATGATAATTTAATATTGATTTTGTTCTCTGTCTACAGTACTTAATAATTTCATACATGTGCATATTATCTCTGTGAAATTTATTTTGAATAGTGTTATACACTGCCAGTCAATTTTTCCAATATGTTGAGGTCTGAAGAAAATGCAGAAAGAAAATAAATTCATATATATTTTATATATGAATATATATATATATATATTACATTCATATAAAAATCAAGCAATGAAATTACAGCAATTTTCTTCTTCAACTGTAAGAATGTAGTCAGAAGTAACCAAGATGGGAAAAACAGGGAGAAACAATTCACTTAACCTTCTGTGAGGATTCACAGTGCATCAAGTGCTTCTCTGTTCACAAAGCCAGTATAGAGCCAAGGACAGCATGACTGCTGAGAAGAGCTTCAGCTTACGGCATGTATCTGTATGCCCATCTCTAGATTTGGGGTCTTTATGATTAGTGGTTTGTTTTCTAAACTTCTCAGTCATTTAGGGTTAGTGTACAACATACCAATCTGTAAAAGCAGACAATCTCATGCATAACAAAACCTGGTAATAAAAAATTAATAGGTTGCATTCCCTGTTACAAATACCATAGTATATACTGCAAGATATGAGCAGACAAAATTTCAACTCACCAACAGAGAAGCCACAGAGTTACATATCAAATCCAAAAGGATTTTCTGACAAACTAAGAATGATTACATAAATCAAACAAACCTAAATTTTCTCTGAACCACTGAATGTAAATATTTTTCCAGACAAATGCCTACATATTATTATTCCATACAGTAGTTTCAGCAATTCACGTTTTCCCACAGTTGTAGCACTATATGTAACAGTAATTTAATGAAACTTCTCATCTTCAGACAGAGTAGCTGAATGGAGCTACTGCCATATTAGTTTAATTGCCCAGACTTGTAAATGTTGTACACCTTGTTATTCAAGCTGCATGTTGCAAGCTACCTGTGAATGATCAGCTTTGCCAACAGGTATAATGTAACAGGGTTTTAATTGCTTTTGCCTTTGGCATCCTTCACCCGCAAGGGATGGTAACTGTTACTTCATTTCAATTAGAAGACAGAGCAGCTACTTAGTGGTCTTTCACCTGGAAAAGGATCAAGACTGTAAGTGTTAATTAATCAAACTTTTGAAAGTTTCAGCCACTTTTGACTTGTTCTCCAACACTGCAAGATTCAAAAGTTCTTCTGGAAGAGCCTGCAAGCCTCAGAGTCTGTAGTTGCTTTGTAGTTTCCAAAAATTGTGTCCAATCTACTACTAATTACAAGGCGACTGTTGAACTCCCTTGGGGAGGTCAAAGGCAAGTAAAACATTATTGGCTTCTGCTCCATGTCTTTTATCTATTTTTTGAGTAATGTACAAGGTCTTTGCAATTTCCTAAAAATCAATCCTCATAACACAGAGTATCCCTAGGATCTCTGCACGGAATTGGCTGTTAGGTGTCCTGAGCTCATCCTTGGTTGATCAGTTATTTCTCCTAGTACCACAGAAAACATGTTACAGCAGACAGTCAGAATAGTCCCATCTCATAACAATTATGGCACATGTTCTTATCACTAAGGATTGTAATCCTGTAGCATGGCATTGCTATTGCTAGTAATGGGACATAAACACTGTACAAGGCCTCAGAACTGAGGTTTGTCAGTCCTGCTCTGTGTGAACTTCTCTTCACTTGTCTGCAGCTTTGTTTTACTAGGTTTAGCTGTGACAGCAGTTTCTCTAATTGACCAGGTGTCAATGGCTAGTTTGCCCTACTTTTGTTTATCTTTGTGTGATACAACTGCAGTTTTTTATAGATAGCAGTAACAAGTTACTCTGTGCTGAACAAGACATATACAGCTAACACAAAGACATGGTGTAGGGAAACACAGTCCTGCTATGACACTGAAGAAGCAGAAAGGTGTAAAAGTGTGTTACCAAACCTAAAAAAATAACCCAAAGTGGATCCTAGTCCAAGGAAGAAGCAACAATCAACATCAGCATCATACTCCTGCCAGTAAAGGACTCCAGATACTGAGGACCCCCATAACACACATTCCCCCCCAGCACTAGCATGAAACCCCTGACCTCAGGATCCAGAGGAGCAGTGGGAGGGTGAGTATAGCTCTAGGAGATGGGCAGAAACTAAGACATGTGTGTTTAACAATTTTAACTGCATTATTTTTCTTTCTCTTTCTGTAACAATTACATCTAGACTAATAATGATAAAACTTAAGATTTCAATTATACTAACAATAAATTCTTGGCTTTACTTACATACAAGTGTGCTTCCTCTTTGCCCATAAACAAGATTATAAGTATAAAAGGATGAAATCTTGGCTCCATGGAAAAATATGTAGAAACTATTTCCACTGACATCATTAGACTCAGAATTTCAATGTATGTCCTTGTGTACAGAGAATGTTACGTGTATTTGTATTAAATTTGAAATGATTTGGAGAATTTCACTGATTTTAACAATCTAATCTTTCCTGGATTTAAAAATAAGAGTTTTGTTAAAAGCATAGCTCTCCAGAAAAATTTTGACAATATTATCTGTCTTTTTTTCCATTGAAAACATACTAATTTCATCAAAACTTTTGACTCAGAAAACGTCTCTTGACAAGGATGGAATTTCTGATCAAAAAGAGAGAGAGAAGGGAAAAAAGCGGGGAGAAACTACTAGCTAATTTGCTGTTCTCTTGTGGATCTCAGTCTCTCTTGGGAGTTATTCTTCAAAAGCAGAGATTGAGTCTATAGTGATCAAACCCCCTCAGTTAAGACACAGAATATTCATGTTTGAATTTCTGTCCTCAACCTTTTTCCACTGTGGGACTGGAAAAAAGTTTGAAATGCCTAGATTTCACAGGATAAATAAACTCTTAACTTTAGAAGAAAACTAAAAATTAGTCCCATAATACACTACTTACAGCACAAATATACTACTTATAGCACCTTTTATTCTGAGCTGTCACTACTGTGACATTTAGACTAATCTTTATGAAAAGTTCAGCTCCTTTTCTTTTATGAAAAAGTCTCCTACATAATGATAAAAAGGTTCCAGTTGCATCAATTAGACCAGTTTTAAAAACAAAGTAAAGGCAGTGAGAAGTGTGTTTTCCTCTTAATGCACACTCATACCCCTCCCCCCCCCCCAAAAAATACAACCACCCAAAAAACCACAGTTAAAGATAACTCCACTATACAGATTATATCTGGAATGCTAAGAAATAACATCTCTCTCAAAAAATACCCTGTACCAAAACAGCTTTGTAAAGCCAATATCTGAGAATTTAGGGAATGTCCGTATCAAAACTGCCTGTGCATGTTTGTTCTTCCACCTTGCTTGAAAACAAGCTCTGGCTTGCATAAAAAGGAGTTTTGAAATAAAGAAATACAGGTGTAATTTAAAGAGAAAGAAATACCAATACTGCCCAGTACCTGCACAGGTCACCGTGCATCAAAACATTTAGATCGACACCACACACTTGCACCCCAAAACCACTGGTGGCAGCGAGCTGTGATGAGAGGTCTGTTACTGAGAGCTCTCCTATCAGAACAGAGATGGCTGGCAGTCAGTATATTTTTCCTTGTAAGGGAGAAGTAGAGTTAAAAGTACTTTACCACCCAAACAATTTACTGTTTACACTAGCCTGTTACACAAGGTATCTTCTTAGGAAAAATGCTTCAAAGCATAAAATTTCTTTTATTACCTCATGGCAAAACAAAACAAGGCCACAAAAACCAAACAAAAAATCAACCCACAAAAGCTCTAACCTGTGAAACTTGGAACAGTCTAACCAAATTCTGCTAGAAATCCAATGCTGCTAATATGTGCTCGTAGTCTATGTCAAATATAACATTTACATGTATCTTTGCTTATTGCGATCTGTATTAATTTGCCTCTTCCATATTTACTAAAGGTTTAGGAATGAAAACCTTGACAGAAAGCTCCACATTTATGAACAGAACAGATATAATGGAAGCAATAATAATACAAACTTTCAGAATTAATATAACTTCTAAAATGACACCGGAGAGGATCGAGTACTAATCTGATCTGCATGTCCGTTCCTGGCTTCCTCAGATCAGTGCATTACACCTTTTGCACTACTGTGCACAGTCTGCACTTTCCTGAAAGCTCTGCTGACAAAAAGACAGCAAGAAAAGCTATGCAATTGCAGTCTGCAGCCCCAGGGCTACAGAAGAGCAATCTGTTAGTAAGGACAAAAGATTGCTTAGACCACACCTCAGGCACTTCAGTACTTCCTTGGGGTGTATAACAGGGTTTTATATTTTGCCTAATCACAAATATTGCAGACGGTACTGTTCCAGAAGATGTAACTGAATGAAAGCAGTTTCAAACAAACCTTTACCATATGTCTTAGGCGGGAGCAGGGGACGGATTTTTTTCCCTGTCAGTAGATTTATTTAGCAGTCATGTGAAGGCCTAAAACCTTATAAAAGAGCTGTAGAATGTACTTTCCAGCTGGGTATTTACTAAGAAACCCAGACAGGGCTGAGCTGCATGTACAGAGTGCCACATTCTGCCTCTCTTTGCTTTCCGTGGTTTTGAAAACTTAGGCTCCTGAATGAGCAGCAGCAGTACAATTCTACTTAGTGTGCCCTTTTACACATTCCTCCAGAAAAAAATATCCAGCTAATTAGAGACTTCATTTTATGAGAGCTATGGAGCATTGCTGTGGATGTTTTATTTCAAAGGTCATTTATAGTGCAGATTTTTATTGCAACATAGAGGAATGAAAAAAGTAAAAAGCAAGTTCCATTTGTCACTATCAGAGTGTCAAATAAGTTTGCTTGAGAACGTATTTGAGTGGCATGTAAAACAAACAGATACAGAAAAACATCTCACAGCACTAGGCAAAACAATAAATAATTCCTTTCTGTTCTCTTATTTCCACTTCCAGAAATGCTGCTTAAGATTTTTGCAGAAAATGCTTTCTTCTGTGTTGTAAGTAATTACAATTCTGGAGAAGAAACAAGAGGATCGGGAAAAAAAAATTACACTTGTTTACTTTAGAGTCCAAAGAAATTGCTCCATTATTCCAATTTGTCACTTTATTTTTTTTTACATGAGTGTTTTTTTATTGAAGTCACAACTACATAACTTACAGAATTAGAGTGATGGCATATCTTTCTATGGTTAATGCTTTTTGCATTTCCTCTTACTGACAAAGTGATGTAAAAACACAACCTACTGACATTTATGCTAACAACCTCTTTAGCATGCTGTATAGTAAATTTGATATTATTGATGTCTACTGTCTTCCCATTTTTGCAGGGGATGACCAATGTTTGTTATAATCCAGAATTTAGATTAGATTTGGCTCTTCCAAAAATCAACTAGACTGAGATACTCCTGACTGATATCTAGATAAGAAGAGAAAAATAAGTATCCTTCCCTTTTGTGATTTCTGAATTAGGAAAATAATTGCATAATTCTGAGGACTGCTAGATGCTGCAGTTAAAGTGATATTCTTATTGCGTAAGGGCTTTCAGCATCTACATTTTCTCTATAGAAGTAATTACAGCCATGATTTCCAGATAGGCTGGATCTTTACAATGCAGTTGAAATCAAGAGGAGATGGGGATTTTGGAAAAGCAGGCTTAAGCCAAATATGTGGTATACAGAAGTATATATCAATGTAACAAGGGCAGCAGTAAGTTGGTAAGGAATAAAAATAACTCATTAATCTCAGAACTTCAGGCAATATACTCCCATCTCAAAACCTTCTTTTGGCAATACATTCCTATATACTAGCTAGCACTACTGTTAACAAGAGTAATTTTATATGTTACCACATCCAACCTCAACTATTTTCCTCCAAACTTCTAAACAAAGGTGATAGAAAGATCTACTTATGTAATTCTTCAGTTTTTCAGGCTATGTCTTCTCACTGAATAACCTCAACTTTACTTTTAGCTATTGATTTGTTCTGTATCTGGGAATCTTTGGAAATAATAGTGCCTTGAAAGACAGCTACCACTCCTGAAGAAAGACTGCAAAGGGGATCAGTTGTTATGTACAAATACCAAGCAAAATTGTGATGATCTGATCTGTTCATCTTCTATTTGAAATGTACAGACTAATTAGAGAAAACATTTTTCTACAGGCAATTCACCTTGAACAGTAAATAAATCCTGTCTTTAAATTTTATATACCACAGATACTTTTTGTAGGGAGAATACATATTCCGTAATTGTGAAAAAAGACATGTTTATAAAGCTGAACAATAAAAATGATAGCAATCACAGGACAGAACTCAAAATTATAAATTATTGGCATTAGAATTGCCATTGAAGCTCTGTACGCAGTGGGGTTTTTTGCCTTCTCTCCTGCTACAACAGGATCTCATATACTGGAATCTGCTTTTGCAACATTTAAAATATTCAAATACAGCTGACATTGTAAATCTTACTGGAACAATGAAATAAGCTTCTAAGTGGGTGCTAGAATAAAAAGATCATAATTCCTATTGATTTATGTCTTGCAGTCAATTGATTTTAACAACTGTCCAAGTTATGATCAGAGCTTATTCTGAATGAAGAGCAATTCTAAGAGCACTTGCTGTGGATGAATTCCCTAGTAACCAATGAAGGATACTCCCATGTCATGTGGGGGGAGAAAACATCCACTTACAAGGCTTTTCTTCTACACTTACTTTTTCTATTTAAATGAAATTTGTGGATATTCAATATTTGTGATACTTCTTTTTCCTTTGAGTTCACAGATATTAAGAAAAGTGACTGACAGACAGAGCCATTGTATTACATGACTTGGAAAACCTAATGAAGTCATTTCAAGGGCTAAGTAGAAGCTGTAGAGGGTATTTCAGGGCCACATTTTGGACTTTGACAATTAAATTCCAGTGTATCCCAGTTCAAGCCAAGTCCTTTTACTACAGGCTTAAAAAAAAAAAAAAAGTAGCTTCTCTCCTCCCCTCCTCCTGCCAACTTCATTCCATGTTCCTTTGGAAATGCAAAATGTTTAGCACACTTCTCTTGGTGTGGCAGAATCTAGTTTTTAGTCTTATGTTTCCCATTTTCATTCTCTAAGTTCATATCTTCAATAACACTTGTTCACAGCTAGTTAGGAAATTGCATCTTCTCAAACTGTCTTATATAATGAGATTCAGGTTGGAAGGGCCCTCAGGAAGTCCCTGGTCCAACCTCCTGGCCAGAGCTGTGTTGGCTCTGGGGTCAGACCAGGCTGCTCAGGGCTTTAGCCAGCCAGGTCTTGAAAACCTCCAAGGATTTAGACTGCACAGGGTCAAGACAGAAAAAGTAGCTTTCAGTACATCACATAATGCAGGTTGGGATACCAGGTACAACCCAAATGCCAGCAACTACTGGTTCAGAAAGGCTGAGAGAAAAAGTATATCCTGTTAGCCAGAATGGTCATTTACGTAAGTATAAGATTTAACACAACTAAGTGAATGGTTGGCAAATTTAAGTTCAGGATAAATCAAGCTTTAATAATAACTGATAAATAACTTTAGAGAAAGTATACACAAAGCACTGTATTCTCTACAAAACCGAGGTGTCTAGGCTTGGATATGTTTTCCAATGGGATCCAAAACTATTTATGCAGGGCAGATAAACAAAGAGACTAGCAGACACAGTATTTTTACATTTGTCTTACTTGGATAGGCATTTTTGTTCAAAATACTGTATTTTTGCTTGCAAAGATTCCAGCTCTTGTTTTGTACCAAGTTTAGGATACAAAAAGCAACGGAAATGGCAGCAAAACAGTTGTGATGGTGTCTGGATTTAAATTGTTTTCACATCATCATCATTTTGAGACAACATGTCATAACTTCTGAAACGATTTCAAAGCATGCTACATTACCTGAGAAGGAAAGCAGGGCAGCTTTCACTGTGCTGTGTGCTGCCATGGCAAGACTGCATGGGCAGCAAAACACCTGGTATTGGACAGCCTTAACACAACTTTCCCTTCCTTTCCTCTGCTAAGTTCTACTTCTAAAGCATAATCTAGTTGTGATTTTCTTTCTTTTAACTTTAGTCCCTTATTTATATATGCAGTCATCTGAACGGGTCACTCTGTGATTCTTGTTGCTAATTGTGTTTACAGTTCTTCAGAAGGCTTTCTGGTATTATGCAATTTTTAGACTTGTTTCCCCATGTGTGTAACATACAAAAGTAACATACAAACACCAGAGTTTTGTTTCAACTAAAAGTGAACACAAGGAACAACTGTTTTCAATATAACTTTGTAAGAATGTTGAAATAAAACAGATGAGAATTAACTAGAGCCAAGACAGACTGTGCACAGGGTCATGATGTTTTATTGCAGACTTGATTCTGGTCACAAAGGTCATTCTGGGTGAAACCGGTGGAGCTATGAAATGAGTGAAATGGGTTCATAGTCAGTAATAGGAAGAAGAATGGTTTCCCCTCTCTTTCCACACCTACTTCCCATGAAGTGCATTTTGGATTGATGACAACCAAACTGAGGAAACTAGGACCTCGTCCCACTAGCTGTGTTGGAGCTTCTATTTCATATTGACATATTCAGATGACCACTGCCAAAACCCCCCTTTCAAATCCCAGTGCCCGCATCTGTGTTTGTGTACACTATCAGATAAATAGGAGTATATTTACAGTTTTGGTTGGGTCTTGAAAAAGGTACATTCTTAGATGCTTCAACTAGTACATTCTTCTAAGCAATTCAGTATATTTGATTTCATGGACTTGAGAGCTAGCCCTTTGTTCTCTAACATATATCTTATTTTCATCCATAAGCAGCAAAAAAAAAAAGTCAATCTATCAAAAAAAGTCAAGCACTATCAAATGGCACTAGGCTAAACAAGCTAGCAAATACCAGTTTTGTACTTGCTAATTTTTAAGAGCAAGCAGAGCAAGTTTTTTAGCCTAGATACACACATACTCAAAGCAATATTAAACATTGCCAAGTTACCTCATTTCTTGGGGAGAGAATTTGGACAGCCAGCAGGAAACCCTAAAAAAACCCAAGTCCAAACAAAAGAAAAAAGCCAACTAAATAAACAACTGCCCAATGGAGAATTAAATTGGCAAATCAGAAAAGTCAAGAGGAGGAACTAATTATTAACCCTTCTGCTCTCCCAGACGTATGTAAAACTGAAATTCAGATCCCAAACTGGTTCCTGCCCTTCAACACATACTACTATTTTTCCTTTCAGTTTGGATGCTCACCTTACACTTTTCTTTTAAACATATGACTACACTAGAGGAATTCGTGGTGTCATCCATTTCCATCATAACATATTGACTGAGTACGCAGAACTGAGAGCTAGCTACACAGAGATGTTTGTCTTCCTCTTTCCAGAATTTGTTTTTTTTTCCAGCATGTTGCAGGGAAGAAACAACTTGCAGATGGCAGAAAATTCCCAAACACTCTGAAAAGAAGAAGAAATACTTTTCATTAGTAACTTGATATGTGAGTGGGCTCCACACTGTTTTTTGTGCTTAAGACACAAAGAGAAGGCATGAACCACACATTTACCATGGTGCTCTGCGTCACATGGGCACAAAACAGGATGAAGGCTAATTTCATGCATTATAGTACATGCTGCTCAACTCACCAGCTTTTTTCAGTGGCATGTAGGAAACAGCAGACCTGGATCCTCAATTATTTAATATTTGCATGCTGGGTTATTTTTTGTTAAAAATTAAGCAAACAGAAGCAAGTTTCATGAAAATTTCTGATGTTTACTAACAGGTGGATGGTGCACAAATTAAAATGCTAACAAATATTTGAAAGAATATTCAAAAAACCCCACTGTATTTTCAGTCATAATGTATTCTAGTCTAAGTTCATTCCTACTTAGGCTATACTTGATAATCTGTTCTGTAGACTAAGAAAACATTAAAATGAGGAAAAATTAAAACAGAGCAGGATAGAGTCATTGGCAGTTGTTACAAGGAGACACCAAAATTATGCCTAAGAATTTTATGATCTTTTTAGTTAAAAAAAAAAAAAAATAAAACAAAGTAAATCAGCATAAGTCTGTGCATTGTATATGCAAGGAGTTACATTAATTCAAAATTCAAGACTGGTGATGTGTCACATTGACACATCTCTTTCACAAATAAATGGAGAAATATGATACTACCAATAGCAAAATACTGGTTAAACTAGGACACTAATCTTACTCATGTTTAACTCATTAATACCGACATTTATTTCCCATGTTAAAAAAAAAAAGCCTCAGATATTCTACTGTGCTTAATTTATTTTTAAATACAGACTTTTTTCCCATTTCAGAGTTATTTAAAAATATGTATTCAATTTTGGTAAGTGTTATCTTTTTTATATAAAGAGATAGGAAAAAGGAGAAGAAAAGAAAAGCAGGCAATGGGAAAAAGGTAAAAGGCAGCATCAGAAAAAAAATAAACAGCCATAATAATCTGAAGATAAATTTCAGATATACTTGTACTTCTCTGTATAGCGTCTAAGGCAATAAAGAATTTTTTTCAAAAGTGGTTTCTCCACTACTTGTGGTACCAATCAATTCCTTTCATTTTCCATGATATCAGAATTATTAACGTAACCACTACTAAACCATGACAGTTTCCCTAGGAAATGTAGCTGAGGCACTGAGTGTGATCTGAGAATTGGGTTCTCTTTGTTATTCCTCCCAGAGAGCCTTGCACTGTGAGGATTAACCTTATAATGGCACAAGAGATGGCATCTCTTGAAGCATTTGTCACTCTCTGATATAAACCACACCATTTTGGCCCTAAAACTAATCATCACAAGGTCCCTAGGGACCTTGTTGCAGAAATAGGCAACTAATATGGAAATAAGGCCTTTCTTTCAGGTGCCTATACTGACATTAGTCTCTGCTGTGCTGCCAGGGCAAGGGACAGCTGGAACCTAGAGGCACTACCTCCATACTTCCCCTAGGAGCACTTGCAATCTGGCATCCAAAATATATTTTCAATTTCCTCTGTTGCATTTTTAATTTTATTTCCAACTTTTTCACTTAATTGCTCCCCTAACTCCGCACCTTACCACTACTCTTCACTTTTGATACAGGACATCTCAACTGGAATAACAGTATTTAAGGCTATTAAAGCAACATGTTACTTACAGGTCAATGCTATTATCACTTTTATGCCTTGCACGCTTATATGTCTCTTCCTCTCTAATATAAATTGAATCGTGGAATTTATATAAATTCAAATATAAACTCAAGCCTGGGGGAAAAAAAAAAAAAAAAGAGTTCTCTAGGGTAATCCAAGAGCAAACACCATCTGCTATTCTTCTGAGCTGAGAATGATGAAATATATTCCTGAAATTTCATGATTGTACAGTGTCCATGGATAATTATATAAAGAAAATTTCATGACATATGATATATTACAGGAGTACTTCAAGAATATCAATAGTACCAAAGGAAAAAAAAAAATCAACTATGCCAAATTGTCAGAAGAATATCTTAACTTATTAGAAATACCCCTTTAATTTGAAGGAACTGCTACCTAGTATCTTTCTATATCTAACTTTTTTTTAAGCCATTATTTTAAAAAAGACCAAAACCCCTGTATTTTTCTAAGTGTATTTCTATATCCAGGTCCCCTGCCAGTACAAATGGGATAAATTTCCATACAGGTATACTCCTGGCATGCTCTTAAATGCAAAGTTATGTACTTTTATATACCTACATCTTCCACAAGGATTCATTTTCTGGCACTTGTCTGCGAACATTCAAAGCATATACCTATCATAGTTGTTTAAAATTTTTCATTTGCTTAAATGATCTACCAAGAATGCTTTACCAAATCTGCCCTTTGTCAGACTGCAAACACTTCTATCAGAATGATTCTTTTTTTTTTTTTAAATCCATGAGGGAAGGCTAGGAGATAAAAATACATATTTCAGTTCCAAAAACTGAGATTAAAGAAAAGTTATTTTTACATTTAAAAATAAAAAGCAAAGTATTTTTGTTCAGATATTGACTCAGTTGCATGACCATAATGCTGGTGCCTTATATACAGAACCTACTTGACTATACCAATTAAGACATGTCGTAGACTGACAGAATCACAGAATGGTTGAGGTTGGAAGGAACCTCTGGAGGTCATCTGGTCCAATACCCCTACTCAGGCAGGACCACCTACAGCCAGTTACCCAGAACAGTGTCCAGATGACTTTTGAATATCACCAAGGATGGAGACTCTACAACCTGACTGGGCAACCTGTTTCAGTGCTCAGTCACCCTGACAGTAAAAAAATGTTTCCTGATGTTCATACAGAGCCTCCTGTGTTTTGTTTTGTGCCCATTGCCTCTTGTCCTGCCACTGAGCACCAATGAAAACAGCCTGGCTTCATCTTTTTTGCACCCTTCCTTCAGGTATTTATATAGATTAGAGACCCACCCTGAGCCTTCTCTTTTCCAGGCTAAACTGTCCCAGCTTTCAGCCTTTCTTCATATGGCAGATGCTGTAGTCCCTTAATCATCTTTGTGGTTTTTCAAAATACCTATGAGGACCATCTAAGGGCCAAATAAGCTTCAGCAGCCTCTCCAGGATGTCCTCTCTGAGTCCCTGGCAAGCAGCAAAATTTCCTGGACAGCAGGCTGGGTCAGTAGACAGTGACCTCCATCCCCCCCCAGCATGGAGTCTCCCACTGCAATCCCTCACTACTTCCCCATGGTGCAGCTGTAGGGCTCAGGCCCAGCCAGCTCAGGCATTTCATACCACTGAATCAAGCATATAGAAGATGTATGTACTTCATGTGAACTGACATTCTAGTCATAAGACAGAGATAAATCTCTGTCAATTGACTGGGGAGGATGCATCCAGCTATGTGTCAAATCCACAGGAAAGACAACTAAAACTCGTGGGAGTGATGAATGCTAATCACTGCTGATGTCTATAGGACCCTTGGAGAGATGCCAAGAAGAAATTGGTTGCAATTTGGAGGATTGATCTGTATGCAGCTTTTGGACTTTAGATTAAGCTACACAGCATAAGTAAGAAAATCTTTCCTGCGTATGTAGTTGCATCTACTGTTAGATAGTTGAGCTTCAATACCTTTGCAAAATATTTTCTGTATCAATTTAGAAACAATATGTCTACATTGCAGATAACTGTATGCTGTTTAAAGTCTCATTAGTTTATCTTCATACTTTCTGTTAGACTTACAAATCTTTGACGCCATATTACAGCCTGTTTGTAAACAGCAGTAGCTTCTAGAAACATTCAGGCATCAAATAGCCCATAATAACAGAGTAATACATCCACTCAAGGAAGGCAAACTAGCACATTCACCCAGAAAGATCAGTCTTGCTCTTTGCATAAAGTCATAGTGGATCTAGTGTCATGTGTTCTGTAAATTGTTTGGAGCACAGATATCTTGCTCAGCTGAAATAGAAATATTTCACTGCCAATTTATCATTCAACCAGTAGAAAAGCATATATAAAAATAAAGCAAATTTTAACGCCAGAACTGAATGATGTTAGGGTTAAATAATCATTACATACTCAATATGCTGTCTAAAAAAACCCCTTGGTTTTATTGCGTGTGATAGAATAGGAGAGTTCAGCTCTCTGCACACATTATGCCTTATCTCACAACAGACAAAGGGAATTTGCATCATTTGGGACCTTGCACATCTTCAGTACAGGGAGATCACTGACTTTTCTGGGCTCTGTGAAGCAACATCAATAGAAGATTGGCTACATTACTATCACCTCCACCCTGGGCATGAGGAGCACCACCTATGGGTGTCAAGCAGTGACCTTTTTGGTCAAAGCAGTGGCGTTCCCACTCCACACATTGCCACAATGGCTCTGAATGAGTTGGTGTCTTGGTTTGCTGAAGCTGCTGCGGTCAAAGCTCTGACAGCAACTCCTATGTGAGCCCCACATCTCCTGTATACTTTGGAAGGGAGGTGACACTTGAGGGGGCCGGCTTTTCATTCATGGAAGGCCAAGGGTAGCTCTCCTGTGGGTTTCCATGCATAAAAACTTGACACAAATTGTATGCATCAGGTGGGGAGTGACTTGACATCTTGTGACGTTGCACTACTGAAACATAGAGTTATCTCCTGCGTGATATAATTCCTGTCTGTCTTAAACCATGATTCACAAGAATCTCAGCAGGCAACAGCATATGTAGATATTTTATCTGCAGCTGGGTTAGGATGTAAAAATGAAAACTATTTTTACAGAAAGCAGCAATCAACAAGAGCTTGCTTTTAATTTTTATCCAAAGTTTAAGGGTTGCACTTAGTAGTAGAAGTTATTTTTTCCTCAACTTGCATGATTTTACAGATATGCCTGAAGATTTTTAAAAAATGAAATAGCACCTACCTCCAAATCATAGCTCCACAGATTAATTTATTGTTGTCCAGTACAGACACTACAAAAGAAACTAAAAATCCAGCCCTTTCTTCTGACTAGTAATCCTCCCCTTCCAAACCCAGAAGGCCTTTTTTTTATCACAAAGAACTATGAAAGGCTTGAGATATAGGGTTTAATTAGAGTTCTGATTTAACAATCTAACAGTAGAGGCTGCTGCTAGTCAAAAGGGGTAATATAGTGGATATAATCTGTGATATAATAATATAGAAATTCAGCTACATTAAAAAAAATTAGAGTTACACTTCTACATGCTACCAGAGATTGTAAATGACTTCCTGTACTTCCTTAAGTAACAAAAAGTTGAAATGTAAGTGAAGTTAAGGTACTTATGTGACCTCCATTACCATAATGATACCTTTCAGAGGGACTAAGGTCAATAAAGCATACCCCCATCTTTGCCGGTCCACTGACAGCAATAATGAGCAGCTCCTGTGCCACAAGCAGTTATCACATCACTCAGTCCATCTACTAGTTTCAATTTATTATTTTCTTGTGGCTGTGAGCAATAGAAATAGGTACAAACCATGTATTAGGCAACACTTAATGTCTGCACAAGGAGTTTCATTGAATCCTTTGTGCACTTTTTCTGGCTCAGTGACTACCTACCCTCCCAGATGTAACAACTTTGATAGATGCGACTAAGGTAGACCTCACTCCAGAGTAACATGAAGCCTAGCATGTATCCAACTACCAACTACTTCTAAGAAAGGATTGGATTTAAGCTCTCAAAAAGGAAAGAAGCTGTATGAAATGGTTCCAGGTCTTATGCTACTGATCTAACTTGTAGAATTTTACAGAGTGAGACAACGGCATAATCCCTTGGCTCCATATCCACATAGTGGAAATCACAGTTCTACTTATGACACTCACTTTCTGCAGTTAAAAACACCATATATACACTTTAGAGTGAAAAATGGGTTTTGTTCTATTATAATTACTTATTTTTTTAAGTAGTCAATAGAGAGAAGCATATGTTCCCAGGTCCAAAGCACCTAAACTGGCCTTCTGAAGCTGGATGATGTGAATATTGCCTAAAAGTGCTCTAGGAATTCCTGCCAGATAAGACTCCTAGGGAAGGAACACAGCATTTACCAATGCTAATGTTTTTGAAGAATGGGGCAAGGGGTGAATTGTCTGGACTTGTGAACATTGTGAAGTTCTGCACATGTACATGGAGCTATAAACAGGGAAAAAGAGGTGGGGGGAAAGATAAAAGTAGAGAGAATAGCAGACAATAAGTTAGTTATAGATTTGACTATAGGAAGGCAAACAAAATACAAATATGCATATATGAGTTACATATTTGGTTGCATACAGCTGTAATACCATACCATAGATCATTTGCATGAATGATCTTTTAAGATATAATAGAAAAAATTGTTGAAGATTAATGACAAAAAGAAAAATAAATGAGGGTAGGAATAGCAAAAGAGTCTGTGTTTTTAAATATTCGGAGATGCCTTCAGAGTTGAATATTATCATTAATAAAAAAAATACATATCCTATTCTATATTTAATTTATCAATATTTTCCTTACAAAGTCAAGACAAGGTTTGGAAGGTCACAGATGTTTAAGACCTTATCTAGATAGAGATTTAATTTTTCATCAACTCTTGGGTGTTTGTGGTTTTGTTTTTTTTTTTTTTTCTTCCAAATTATAATACCCTGTGATCATATAGCACAATCCCTACTTTGAGTTAACTGGCCAGTTGGTGCAAATTCTCAAACGGGCTTTTAAGATGAATTATGTTCTTTCTGTTATTTCAGTATGAGTAAGGTTCATGCATAGCTTTTGTTCTAGCTTGGCAGTCTTCCAACTACTTTCCTGCACTGTCTGTATTATTCCAGCATTTTATACTGTAACTGTGCTCTGGAATTGACCGGACAAAGCTTATTGTAGAGCATTTGCCTTTGCACCTTCCAAGAGACGTGTGCCTTAATAACATAATATGCACTGGGAAGAGAAAAGCACACACTTGCTTAACAACAGCCACTACAGTAGAAAAGCCTATGGCAGCAAATCTGGAAAAAAGGTACACACTCTAGACTGTACTCAATGTAGCAATGGCAAGAATCTCAGACACACTTGGGTCCTGTTTTGTGGTTTTTTTTTCTCTTATTTTACTCTGACAGCACTCTAGATGGCTGCATTATAGGGAGGAGCTGGATATAACATCCTTTTTCTAGAGGCCATCAATGAACTTTACTTTCTACAGGATAGCACTTAGAGTGGGTGCTGGCATGGCTCAGTGTCTTAGGCAGATCTTTCATTCACCACTGCCTAAGGTGGCACCTGAGAGACTGTTAGCAGAGAGCCAAGATGACTGTAGTCCTTTGTTATGGGAAAGTCAGCTGGAAATGAGTTTGCTTTATTGATATTTAATTACAGATAAAATTAAGGCATTTGTAAGCTATATATATATGACAAGGGTGATATTTGGAGACTAAGACCTCAAACTCTGAATGCTTTGTCTATATGCTGAAAATGACAATCATGGGACTTTAGTCCTACTGCAGAACAGAGCACCCAGAGCTTTTGACAGTTCTGTACTCTTCAGCAGACAAGTCTCCACTCCCAATATATCAATTTCTGCTCCATTGTGGTGGGTTGACCTTGGCTGGCCACCAGGTGCCTGTCAAGTGCTCTATCACTCTCCTTCTTCAGCAGGGCAGAGGAAGAAAATACAATGGAAAAGCTTGAAGGTCGAGATAAGGACAGAGACATCACTTACCAATTACTGGCATGGGCAAAACAGACTTGACTTTGGGGAAATTAAATTAATGTATTGCCAATTAATAACAGAATAGGATGGTGAGAAATAAAAACAAAACTAAACCCTCCTTCTCCCCACACCACCCACTTCTTCCCAGGCTCAGCTGCACTCCCTGCTCTTCTACCTCCTGCTTCCCAAGCAGCTCAGGGGGATGGGGAATGTGAGCTGTGGTCAGTTCACAACACTTCATCTCTGTCTCTCCTTCCTCCTCATGCTTTTCCCCTGCTCCAGCATGGAGTCCTTACCACAGGATACAGTCCTTCATAAACTTCTCCAATGTGGGTCCTTCCCACAGGCTGCAGTTCTTTAAGAAATGCTCCAGTATAGGAGAATATTTCCAGTACAGAAATATCTATTTCACCATGGTCTTCTCCATGGGCTGCAGGGAAATCTCTGCTCTGGCTCCTGGAGCACCTCCTCCTCCTTCTTCTTCACTGACCTGGGTGTCTGCAGAGTTATTTGTCTCACATATTCTCACTCTTCTCTCTGCCTGCAGTTTCTGTTGTGCAGCAACTTTTTCCCCTTCTTAAATATGTTATCCCAGAGGCACTACCACCGTCACTGATAGGCTCAGGCTTGGCCAGCGGTGGGTCCATCCTGGAGCCGGCTGGCATTGGCTCTATTGGACATAGAGGAAGCTTCTAGCAGCTGCTCATAGAAGCCACCTCTGTAATCCCCCCACTACCAAAACCTTGCCACACAAACCCAATACATTCTACCCCTTACCTCTGTGAATCACTTATTGAAGAATTGTTAAAATCCACATTCATCACACAATCCTCACAAACTTCACTCACATGATCAAAAAAAAGAATTCCCCACACCAAAATCAAAATAACATCATCACAACACTGAACAAAAGTGGACAATTTACACACAATCCACCCCTCATTCCTTCACCACAATTACAACAACCGATAATTGCCCACGATAATTCCGCTCTCTGACATTGTTCAGTTTATGTTTTGCCCATTATCTTTCCCAATTACTATCCTTATCTCAAATTCCTCATGCCCCAGGTTGGGTGCCAGAAAAGGGCTGTGGTGGGTCGACTTTGGCTGGATGCCAGGTGCCCACCAAGCTGCTCTATCACTCCCCTCCTCAGCAGGACAGAGGGCGGAGAAAATAAGATGGAAAAAAATTTGTGGGTCAAGATAAAGGCAGTTTGATAATGCAAAAGCAGAGGACAGCATGGAAATAAAGGAAAACAAAAGATTTATTCTCTACTTCTCATGAGCAGGTGATGTCTAGCCACTTCCCGAGAAGTAGAGCTTCAGTACACACAGAGGCTACACTGGAAGACGAACATCATAATAAAAAATGCTCCCCTTCCTCCTCCTTTCTCTTAGCTTTTATTGCCGAACAGATGTCATATGGTATGGACTATCCCTTTGGTCAGTTTGGGTCAGCTGTCCTGGCTATGGCCCCTCCCAAGATCTTGTCCGGCCCTAGCCTACTGGTGAGTGGGGAATGTTGGAGAGACAGACTTGATGCTGTGGAGTACTGCCCAGCCATAGCCAAAACACTGGTGTGTTATCAACACCCTTCTAGCTACCAATACCAAGCACAGCACTATGAGGGCTGCTATGGGGAAAATTAACTCCTTCTCAGCCAGACCCAATACACTATATAAACCCAATATATCCATTTGAGATTTCTCCCTATATTGTCAACTTCCTTTAGCCACTTTTCTCCAGTGTCAAACCCAAGTTTAGCTGGTTACAACTAAGAAAAGACTCTCATGTAAAAATTTCTTGCTATATAATACAATAAAAATAAAGCAATATAAAAGTTACTTTAGCTTACAGTGTATTCTCAGAAATTCTTAATTCT
Organism: Haliaeetus albicilla; assembly: GCF_947461875.1. Taxonomy (NCBI): domain Eukaryota; kingdom Metazoa; phylum Chordata; class Aves; order Accipitriformes; family Accipitridae; genus Haliaeetus; species Haliaeetus albicilla. Next base: position 22,270,229 of record NC_091488.1, read on the forward strand.
CATTCTTGTCTATTCTCATTCTTTGGTTCAGTGCTACTCTCAGACAGAGAAATATCAGTACATCAAGGTTCTCAGTTCCTTGCCTGACTTACAATAGTTTATTAAGACAACTATCTCTTAAGATACAGGACTGCCACTGCAGAACTTCTGTGGTACACCTTGTGTGGTCATATAAAACAAAACTTCAGACACAGAATTGATCCACTGGTGTCTGAATGCAGTGGAACAGTGACATTTCATACTTCTTTATCAATTTTGGGATCTTGGAGGTCCCATAGCATTCTAGGGCATACCATGACAAGACATATCATGACCTTGGTGCTACTTCTCTGTCCTTTGAGTGTATGAACAACCCCCTCCTTTCAGTTGCTTATACCACATCTCTGATGGAAGCACTTCCCAGTCCAGTGCAGAAGGAATACCAACCTATTACAGCTATTAAAAATATTCTCCAACCTAAATTATTCTATGATTCTATTTCCTAATTCTGTCCCACTTTTCCTTATCTCACAACTTCTACCCACAAACTCTGATTTCTGTCCACCCTTTGTTCTAACTAGTGACATACAAAGTCAGTTGTGGTGAGACTGTATGAGTGACATACAAGCAGCTCCCAAATTTTCTCTAATAAAGAAAAAAAAAAAGACATTACTTGAAATAAGTGCTTAGATGCCCAGAAAATTAAGTAGCAGATTACTTATCTTCTGGAAGATAATGAGAAGAGCTTATGGAAGAAGTGAAACGTTTTATTGGTGTTCCCATGGAAACTGAAACAGGTGCAATAACAACTTTTTAAATTTCATCAACGTTCCTGAGAACATAAAGTTGAACCCTGCTAACAGCCAAGGCCAAAAACCTCTGGGCTAGTCGGAATAGTGTTCAGTCAGCCTCAGTGGTCAACCTCCCAGTCTATGCCTAAGAAGAAACGATGAGCCTTGCTGTGAGGAAAGAGACAGACAAGTGATAAAGGAGAAGGATGGGGACTATGGAAAACCAGGCCCAAGACAATCATTTTGCTGGAGATTGTGCTAAAGAAATATTTTTACAAGCATCACAACTACAAGTATTGTCAGAACCAGCTATATCCTTCATCCCATAGTGAACTCTGCTTTCTGAAAGCAACAGCTCCCTCCACAGGCTTTTGCCCAGAAGCCTGGTTCATAACCCAGGATCAGGAGAGCGATGAGTTCTGAAAATCCCACCCCATTCTTCAGGGATTTCCACTAGGCACAGAATAATTACTGTAGGTGTAAGTCTTCATCTTTCTATTCTTCAAGATGTAATCTTGTATGTGTGCCTCTCACTGCTATAAAATTTGAACAGCTTTGTTTGTTTATAGTGTGTCAATCCAAAATTTGGCTTGCTTTGCCTTTTCTTGTTCTGACTGACAGTTTGTGCATCTAATATCATTAGTACCTCCACTGTTTTCTAAAACAGTAATTTTCCTAAGAAGTGAATGAAGTTTCATTAGAAATTTTTCACGTGTTGTCACAGAGGATTAAAGAAAAAGTATTTGCAATTGCATAGTGTTTTAAGAGGAAAAGTTTAACATGACAAGATCTCTGCAGCAAATGTACAGTATAATATGCCACACCATAGAAAATACAGTAAGCTCTTATACGACAAGGTAGACATTGCTCAGCATTTTCATAGCCATTAGATATTTCCATTTCCCTCTTAGTCTTTCAAATATACCCAGCTGTGATTTTAGAGCTACTTTGGCTATAACAAAATAGGCCTTTCATCTATCCAAATGTTCAGTAAAGGATTTCATTAACCAAGGAAGACAAGAAAAATTAAATCAGACAGAAGAAAAGGACTAAGCTCAGTAACCCTTGTATTCAGAAAACACTGAACACTAAGTTTCAATTTTTCATTAGTAAAACCAGCTGTTCGTTTCTGAAAACCCTCCACTTATGATTTTCCTCTACTCCATGTTATATTAGTGTTAGTGAATCTGTGACAGTAGTGAATCCATTGTAATGAATATAGCCTTGAGGTATGCTGAAGGAATAGGTTTCACAGAGCTACAAAGCTCGAAAATTGTCATACCAGTTTCCAAAGGTGTCCTTGCTATAATCCAAGAACTATTAAATACCCAAAGACATTCTTTTCATTCTCATGCTTTTGTTATGTTCCTTAAGACTTGGTCTATCCCCAAATTTCTTCAAGCACAGTATCAAAAACACATCTCTCCACCTCCTTGCCCTCACCCCAATCCCACTGGTTACACCATAAGCAGAGCAGCATAAGTACCTCCCTAGGCATTTCTGCCCATACAGCCAAATGCCTGCTTGCTACCAACCCCAACTCCCACCCCATTATATGCAGCCTGCAGTTCATGATAGCCCCAGGATCCTTTTATGCAGTGTTGCTTTCTGCATGATTACGCCTGTCTTCCCCTTTCCCACTTGATTCATATAATTATTTACAGATGCCACATCATTTTTACCTGTCTCAAAAGAGCCAGGCTTCCCTGTAGAGATCAGCAGCCCAACTACCTTGATTACTCCTACTGGAGCATCCATGAGGCACTAAAATGATAGATGCCTACTCTAAGCTTTAGTCTGAATAGCTGTTTTTTCCAGTTAGGTGACAGTGCTCACCTAGTTTCTGTAAGGTCCTCTGTAAAAGGAAACCAACTTTGATGTCACAAATCAGTTTTAACTAACAAAGCATGGAGAGGGAGGAGGAAGAGGTTACTGAAAATCTAGTCTGGATGAACTACTATACTGTGGTTTTTTGGTTTGTTTTTTTCACTTTGGGGCTCAGAGTATCTGGTTGATATTAATGAGACCTGCTGATGTGCAATGACCAGAGATGACTTCAGAATTTCAGGGTGGCAAAAGTTACTTTCTAAAAAAGTCACTAGAAAAAAAAACTTTTTTCACCCTGCTGTGGTGATTCAGACATCCACAGTCAAGCTGAAATTTATATTTAGTAGACACACAAATACTTGTATAAGTTTACTTTAAGTTATCTGCACACATTTTGTAGTCAGTCTGATAGAAGACGGCAGTGGAGACCTTGAAACTGTCCAGTGTTCATCACTGATAATCTGGATGATGGAATAGAGACTCTACCTACAGCCTAGGTGATACCAGCCCAGGAGGAGTGCCTTCTGAAATAATACACTGGGACATTTAAAAAAAAAAAAAATCTGTTTATCAGAGTGTGATAAAATTACAAAATCTTTCATAGGGAGAAGGACGTCTACAGAGAAGATGCCTCAGACTTCAGCTGAAGGCAAGCACAGAGGTGCCTATGTTCACAGAGGAAAATAATTATTCTGCACATCTAGAAAACAACTGAAGAATCAAACAACCCAGTAGCAGATGTTTTAAGAAGACAGAGGCCACTGAAGCCACCAAGTAGTGAGGTCTCAATCATGTTAAGTACCCTAACTACTTGTTACTAGTGGCGGAACAAGGCCAAAGATAGTACATGCAAAAATCAACAGCAACATAGCAGCATAAAAGCAAGAACAAATGCTTATACTTTTTATTCTGTTACGGAGTTCTGCATAGCATGGTGGCTGGCCAAGATGTCCACTGCCTTCTGTGTAGATTTGATCAGAAGTTTTCTAATAAAGTAATTGAGTTAACCTAGACCAATTTGTCAAAGATCAAATATTTTGCAAAAAAACATTTTGTGCTGAGTTCAATTAGAAGGTGACTATCACCGTTGTGATTCCAATCCTATGCCATCAATTCTGTTGGAATAGCTCAATGGCAGTTTAAAAACATTGCTAACACAAATAAAGGAATGAAATGACAAAGAAAAAAAAAATAAAGAAAGCACATTTTAAAATTCTTAGACTAGATCTCAGCTTCTGAAACATCCCAGTATAAACCATTAATAAGTCTTGGAATGCAAATAATCCAGCAGAAATGCAGTATATCAAAGTGATGTGCCTTTTGGAGGGGGAGGCAGGGAAAGGAAAGAAGCACAACTTACACTAGTAATCAATAACTACTTGTAAAAATGAGGTTGGGTGTGAGAACAAAGTTAAACAAACACCTGCATGGAGTATGTGTTGCTACATATTTACAAAAACATTTGTAATTATGATATAACAACAAGGAAATCTAAAGGCTAACACCTCACAGGATATTGCCCCAAGAAAGTTCTTGTAAACCTAGTAAAGCAAAATTTTTCATCAACTCTGATAAGCTACCACCAATAATAAGGCAGGAATAACAATTCTGCTTTTTTGATGGCTGTGTATTTTGCAGTTATCCTTTCTGGTATTAGATTTCTGTACGTAAAGGCCTTGCTGAGAGTCTGCTGTGGTCAACAGACATTGATCTAGCTTTTTGATCCTGTCCTAAAGAAGCTTCTGATTTCATTACAAGGCTGTAAAAATGTAATGCTGATTGCTTGAACCTGTACACATCTGGTTCTGCATAAGAGTATGCTCCTATCAGAATAGCTTTTACAGTAAACATAATTAACTAACTTCACTTAGAAATACCGGATTTTGAAGCTTTTGATATTTTATCAGGGGGTCTGAATAACTTATGCTCTTCCATAGTTCAAAGTCATACTCTCCAAATGAAAGTATACCAAGAGTTAAGAAAGTCTTCGCTTTCACCTTTATAATGGATTGCACCTTACCTGGAAAACATTCTCATAATATAATTTCACCTCATTATTTCAAAGTAATGGAAACTCAATCACATTCCTTTCGATTAATTATTAATAATTATAGGTGAAAACCTGGAGAACATGAAATACATTTGATACAGATTTAAAGATGTCTGAGACTATTTGGAGATACCTGATTCAAGCTATACACTCTCAGGAGTTTAACTCTGAAATACTCCAGAACAGGTACAGTTTTAGTTAATGTCAACACACATTCTACCAAAACCTAGATCTTAGCTTGCCTAAAATATCTTAGCTCTGTCGCATTTGTCCCAGTTAGTATGTCTTTAAGAATAAAGCTTAGCTTTCAGTTATGTGCTAAAGAAAACCTGACCTGAAAAACAGTCAGATTATCCTCATATGCACAGATGCAATATCTCTGGCAGCATAAAGAAACACAGTAATGTGCCTTTTAAGTAGCCTGCAGCCAGCAAACAGCCCTTACTTCTTCTGTAAGGCACCAAAACCTTGCAATAACCCCAGCATACCTATATAGTAGTGCCTCCCGGTTTAACCCCAGCTAGCAATTAAACACCACCCAGCCGGCCACTCAGTCGCCCTGCGTTGGGATGGGGGAGAGAATCAGAAGGGTAAAAGTGAGAAAAATCGTGGGCTGAGATAAAAACAGTTTAATAGGTAAAGCAAAAGCCATGCACACAAGCAAAGCAAACCAAGGAATTCATTCACCACTTCCCATGGGCAGGCAGCTGTTCAACCATCTCCAGGAAAGCAGGGCTCCATCACACATAATGGTTACTTGGGAAGACAAACTCCATCACTGCAAACGTCTCCCCCTTCCTCCTTCTTCCCCCAGCTTTATATGCTGAGCATGACATCATATTGTCTGGAATATCCCTTTGGTCAGTTGGGGTCAGCTGTCCTGGCTGTGTCCCCTCCCAACTTCTTGTGCACCCCCAGTGTTCTCACTGGTGGGGTGGGGTGAGAAGCAGAAAAGGCCTTGGCTCTGTGTAAGCACTGCTCAGCAATAATGAAAACAGCCCTGACTTATCAACACTGTTTCCAGCACAAATCCAAAACATAGACCCATGCTAGCTACTATGAAGAAAATTAACCTTATCCCAGTCAAAAACCAGCACACCACCATATCCGCTCCAAGCTGCCCTGTTATTTTGTTGGACAAAACAAAGCAAAGCTCTGAATATAAAACTGTATTTTCTTGCGTAATCATTTTACAAACCGATCAGTTAACTGTGAACAAATCCTGATAAAGTTTATAAACATGCCTACAATTAATTATTTAATTATTACAAGTGGAAGCCAAACATGGGTTAAATATCTCCTAATGCAGTGGAAAACAAATGTAGGATTATTTAAATACTTGTAAGTTTTTGATAGTATCATTTCCTTCAACTCAGACTATTCACGACTTTATTAATGCTCTAGACTTTATGAATGAAAAGATTAATGATCAAGTACATTGCATTAGGGTTACCTTTGAGTCCAGACATTGGGAAATGAGATTGCAGAGAGGGAAGGAGAAATAAATAAATAAATAAATCAGATCAATTTTTGAGTTACCTACATATTTTACCTAGCTGTTAAGAAACACTTCCTACTGCAATTGTAGTTTATCTGACTACATGACAAATAGAGCAGTCTTACTTAAAAACCAGCTTGAAAGTATAGATCTTCTGTTTTTTTCTCTACTAAAAAGAAAAAAATATTGTATAACTTATTTTTAAACAAATTTTCAACAGTTGGTTAGCAAGTGTGTGTTAATTTGCATGACCTATTATCTCCAACTTCTATTGGTTTGTGGTCTTTGCTTTTAGAAGAATTGGCATTAATTATAAGTATGGAAGTAATTTGAAATGTCAGTTCAGAATTTTACAGCTTGGAACAGCTCATCCTTCAATAATTAAGTCAATAAAATTAACTTAATTTAATTTAAACAGTGATGCTTCTTTTTAGACCTTATGGAGTGATTACAATTAGTATTTCATAATTAGTATTTTATTGATATCCATACACTGGATTGCCAGGTGCCATCAAGATACACCGCTGATTGGAAGTAATTTGATAAACATTCAGAACTGTCGCTTTAATGGCATGCCTCCCAATTATGTATTGAGTTAATGAATGCATTTAAATGTTATGGAGATGAATTTAAAGGACAACTCAACCTTAATTATGATACCATTTCCCCCCCTTCCCAAACATTCTAATTATAACTTCAGTAGTTATCACCTTTTAGTATACAAATATCAGGTTCCTCCATAGATGTAGAACTAGAACATTTACGATTACTTTTTTTTTTCTGCAAGTGTGCTAACAGTGCTAAAATAACAAGGGGTCATTTTCCTGTAAAATAAAGACTTCTAGAGACTGAAGAATGATCTTTTCCTAGTCCTCCCTCATTCACATTTAATTTTCTCTAGGATTAACAGGCAGGTCAGGGCAGAGAGTGTAACTAAGCAAAACCCTTTTCAGCAATGTTTTAAGATTTCCCCTATTCATTAAAAAATGCTGAGAAAGAGTGGAAGAGTTAGCATCATTATCCATAAGCAGGGTGTTTGAAAGTGTGTACAGGCAGGTAGGGGAACTTTTTGCAGCTCTGTTTCAGCATAATTTAATAACTTGAATGTCAAGGAGACCAGGACTGAATGCTTTGAAATCCATGGCTGCCTAAACCCACAATGGCTTCACTCACATGCAGAAATGATTTGGCCCTAGAAATACCTGTCACTACCAGTGCTTTTGCAAAAGAGAGAGTATGTCAAGGAGGACAGTAGTCCTGAGCTCAGTGAATCCCCTGAAAATTTATTCTCTTGTGAGCACATGCAAACCCAGGTTTTAAGGAAAAACAAAGCAAAATTGCTATCTCTAAGGAACAGAGATGAATCACCAGCTACCAGATGGCTAATTTATGTCTGCAATTTCTTAACTTTGCCGTGTTAAAGGGACAGCTGATGGAAATGCATGCCAGGAAACATTTCTATGAAAGTTGACTATGCTGTTAGAACATCCTTTCCTAACTGCAAAACCCACTCTAACACAGAAAACAGACTTCGGAAGAATACAAGGGGGTTGCACAAATCCCTAATGTGTTATAAAACTGGAAGGAACAGAAGTGTGTAATGTCCAAGGACATTATGACATTACAACCTGCCAAAAATAGTCTGTTGTGCTTCTTAATCTTTTAACTTTTCTTATAGCTTTAAAGGTCCTGATGGTATACAGTGAGCATTATCTGCAAGGAAATAGAGAAAAAGAATAGTAAATGACATGGCTTGAGTGGACCTTAAAATTTATGAATTAATACCCTGTCCAATTCCTTAATTCCTCTCTCTCCCCTCCCTTATTTACTTTTTGCTATCTAGTTTCTCACAAAGTTCTCATATGTTTTCAAAAAGTACTGTTGCTTGTTTGTGGGTGGGTTTTTTACTTTTTTTTTAATTTATATTATTGATAGTGGAGGACAAAGCCAGTTTTGAGAAGACAAACAGCAAGTGAGTTAGCCATTCCACTCCAGGGAAAGTACTGCTGTATGCCTTATGGCTAAAGGTAGTAGAGAACCAAGATACTGCCCCTAAATAAAGATCTAAAATCTATTTATTCCCATCCTTGCACAGCTAAATCAATACTATCTGTGGTGAGAGACTCTCTCTCCTATGCTGAAAAGGCACTGTCTGGAAGACAGACGGCTGCACAAATGGTACCAAGAACAGGCTGAGGCAGCACCAGTTCAGCATCCCACTTGATGTGTCTGCTCCTAAATTATGCGTGAACCCTTACATGTGTAGAGAGGGTGATCTAATATGAAGGTATATTTATTAGACTATACAGGCTTCTCATTGCACTTACGTAAATCCTTGTAAACTATTTGCCTATTGCATCTGTGCAATTTCTTGAAGTGCAGTGAAAAAAGGGCAAGTAAATTTAGCCTTTATGATTGGCTATGGCAAACATCATGGGAAATTCTTCTTGTTCAAACATGTCCATATGTGAGAGGATTGTGTGCATTCAGGTCCCTTCCCACCAAACAGTCAGGATAAGTCTTGGATGTGTACCTCTCAACAGAATTCCAGGGGCATCAGAAAACAATGGCTGCACTATTCTAACTTGCCTAAATTTATTGAAAAGATAGGGTAGGAAAAGAGACCTAAATGTAGATTTTTCTAAATTTGAACGGTGATTACCATTGTGTTCAGCTTCTATTCATGGACTAAGCCACAAGCCTCAGTAATGCAACAAGAGGCTCAAAGTGACTCTTCTATAGCACTTAGAAGCATCTATGCTTTACACTCCTACATGAAAGTGCAATCTGTCTTTCAGCATTTGGTGTTTCCCTGAAGAGCTTGCATTTCAGATCAAAAAAAAGAACATTGCACTTTGCTAACTAGGGGTTTAATAGATGTGACAAAATCACAACCCAAATATATCCTAAAGAGTCTGAAACCAGATAATTAACACAGTGAACGCTGTTTTTAGAAAGCAAATGTACTTTTAGAGACTTGACTCAAAATTTTTTGAACTTTTGAGGTGGGTAATAATACCTTTTTTTTTAAACCAGTACTGCATAAGCCAGTGGCACAAGTATTCAATATAAATTGACTTGCCTAGACTCAGCATAAATGTCAAATAAATGTAGTGTACTGATGTTGGTTTTTAGGTCAGGATTAATTTTAGAACGCATTCCTCCCATTTTTCATGAAATTCACATTCAGAACACTACATTGGTAAATTACTATAGGACTAGAGTCCTACAGACTGAAAATATTTACAATTGCCTTAATCTAACCACAACAGGGCTGAAACACCTGAAGTAGGTTAAAAGTCAAGTGTGTTTTTCTCAAAGTTTCTAAAATCTAGGAATTTTATTAAAATCAGTCAGCAAACATGCCTTTCTGGAACATCAACATCCTAAAAGTTTGGAATTGCAGGAAAATAGTATAACAAAATTGAATGCATGGTCTTATAAAGGGGAAAGGGTTTTTTAGTTTTAAATCTTTAATCAAGATGACTTTCTGGACTTACAAGTGCCAATAAATGCATCAGAATGGTTTGGCCAGGTTCACACACACAACATGAAAAAAAAAAAAAAGACAGCTGTCACATCCTCACCATGTTTCTTGAGTTACTTTTAACTGCTGACAAATCATCTATAGTATGGTCCTACCATGGTGCAGACTTTCTCATCTTGATACAGGCAACATTTCTCCATTGTACTACTAGGAACAGCATCCTGGGAGCAGTGTCCTGGAAATGGTATTCTCCATTACCAACACACTCCATTCTTAATCCCTGTTAAACACATATTTGCACGTTCCCATTTGTATTGCATTCATCCTTATTCTTCATATTTTTGACAAATCTCTACAGAATTACCTTCTGAATTCAGAATGAAGAATCTTCTTATGAATCCCTTGTACTCCATTCTAACACCGGGCTGTCAGATGATCTAAATTGAACCATTAGGTTGAAGTTCATTAATATTCAACAGTTTCACATTTATAGATGTAAGCCTCTCTAAAAGAACAAAAAACCCCACCCACAGAATTCAACTCCCAAGTTTGGTACAAGCTCTGATCTATCTCCAAATTCTGTGAAACATTGTGCAAATAGTTAACTAGATTGATTTTTATTTTTTTTCTTGTAAACCAGCCTGTGTTTTGGCTTTAATCCAGTGTATAAAATCAAAACATAATAACAAGCTCCATGAGCAAAATGTCATTCTGTCTAGCAACTGAAGCTGCAGCATGTAATTGTGCTAACTAGATCACTGACAGTTAAACACTGTCAATAAATGACAGTGTTGGTATGAGTAATGTGTATACTTAAGGCTACATGTAATGGGAATAAATTGTTCTTCTATTGTCAAAAGTGTATCATTTCAGAATCTTCATAGTAGAAGCTTGCTTGATAGCTCAGCAGGCTAGCAGACAAGGAAGCTAACAGATAAAGACCAGTGCAATGACAGGTATAGCTGCTACATATTTCTGGAGCATCATGATATAACTGCAACCTTATTAGAGAAGCAGAAGAAGGGAAAAAAAAAAAAAAAAAAAGGACGGACTATAAAAGGAATTGCCTCAAGCTCAAGAGTGGCAGTACATGTACTGGAGGCACTATAGTGCTTGGCCCAAATAAGAAAGAATGACAGACTAAAACCTGCAGATGCCAGAGGTTTGATGAGCAATCATAATTAAGAAAGTCTAGTTTTGGTATCACATCCTCAGCATTAAATCCAAATTACACCACCCCCCCATCCCCAAACCAGCTTTCCTAAAGTTATTAAAAAAAGCATATAGAGTACCATCACTATATGTATTCTGGCAGTTTAGTGTTGCTGATGATGTTCAAATATCAGGCCTGATAATGCTAACTAAAGCTTTGGAAGTCATTCTGTTTTCTTACACAAGCTTCCCCTTTGTCCCCTGGCTGTTGAGGACATTTACAGCTACACAGGGAGCAACATAATATTGCCGCTATACTGTTTGTCCTTTATCCCACGGGGAGGAGAGCTAGAAGGGATGCATCTGGAAGGTGTGACTACCATCTTAAGAAAAGAGGGTGTGAAAGTGCCTAGGGAAAAGTTTAATTTATTAGAACAGCTGTTCTAGTTATGCCTCTTTCATGGCTGCTGATGTACCCTTTATGTTGATCTCCCTCAACTTCACTGAGCAAAGCTTTCACACTGTGGTGGGTTGACCTTGTCTGACTGCCAAACCTTCACTCAGCTGCTCTCTCACTCCCCCTCCTCAACAGGGCAGGAGGGGGAGAAAATAGTATGGAAGAGCTCATGGACTGAGATAAAGACAGGGAGTACTTACCAGTTACCACTAGAGGCAAAACAGGATCAACTTGGGGAAAACTAATTTAATTGATTGCCAATTAAAAATAATTGGATGGCAAGAAATGAAGGCAAAAAACTAAAACATCTTCCCCCCTGCTTCCCAGGCTCAACTTCAGTCCTTCATCCTCAACTCCTCTACCCCCCCCACCCCCCCCACCCCATCCCTGAGCGGTGCAGGAGCCATGGGGAATGGAGATTGGGACCCATAAGGGTTGGGAGCCATGGGGATATGGGACACAATATTTCTTGTCAGACTACATATTACATTTGTCTCCCTTAGTTCTGGTGTCAGTTTTTAGCAAGAAGATACCAGATGGATATAGCAATAGCTTAAGACCTATACAAGTAGGTCATGTTCAATATTCTTCAAAGGTATGCCTTTTCCTCTGATAGGAAGTCTTGAATAAACACAACTTGAAGTCTTGAATAAAAGCAAAATAGGGCTCCTTGTAACATTTTCCTCTAGAATTTCTAAGGCTTTAAAGCATAATTTCTTGTTACTCAATGGGAAAAAAAAAAGTTTTTCCCTCTGATCAACAAAGTTACTAAGGAAAAATCCAGGTTTGGGATTTGGGCACTGACTATTCTCCTAAGGAAGTTAAGGTGAGAGACTTTTAATATAATTGCACTGGTAACACAAAGAAGAGAAAGCAAGCAAAGAAAATTAAACTAAATTTAGTCCACCACAGAGCAAACCATTCAGGAAAAAACCCATTCTCCTTAACCATGTTCCGCTCTCTATCTAGCAACTACCACTCTAACCCCCAAACCCAAGAACTAAAGGGAGGGAACAAAACCCCAAAAGCCCTTTTCCCCTTACTTTATTCACACTATGTGTATTCTTTATTACATTTTGTTAACCTGGAGGGCACCATTCAATACAGCACATTAAAATCATCACCCTGTAGTGATTGAAGTCCTTCAGAGATACAGTTAGTAAGGATCTGCAGATACAACTCATTCTAAAGAAGTGCCATGTTTCCTGCTACACACTGGGTTTTCAGAAAGTAATTTGGTGGAATCAACATAAAGCTTTAATCAATCCTCATGACACTCCAAAGTGTCAGTAGTTGCCTTTATTAAAAAAAAGGCAACATGATACAAACACCAGCCTAAGCCTTCTCTCCCATCTTGGTTGCTCTTGAGCTGTCTTGGATTGAATGTCCACATAACTCTTATAAGACTGTAGTTTAATGCACCTCACTGAGCAGTACCTAAATGTAAAAGGCCCTTACAGGGTTCAAGCTCCTGTTCCCAGGGCAGAAGGAGAAAGAAATATTCTTTCACTTTGTAGAAGTGTGTATGTTGGGGGGGGGGGATTCGTTTGTGTTATAAGGTTTTAGTTAAATGAGTACACAGCCTGATTTTACCCTTTGTTGTAAAATAAGTAGATTACTTCAGAGAGACATATATCTGTGTATTTAGATGAGAGATGGGAAGTGCTCTTCACTGCTCTTAAGTAGCCCATGACACTGCTTGAAAAAAAACCAAAAATACCCACACAACCAATGCCCCCCCACTCTGAGACACCCATTATTTCCCCCTATATGAGGAAATCTGAACAAGTAAAGAACTGAACAGTTCCAGAGAGATATGTGCATTTGTTTTATCTTTGGTGAGTTGAGTCTGACAGTCAGTTATACAGGACTAACATCAGGATATAGGAGATATAGGACTGAAGAAATAAGACAGAGGTCAGAAGTAGAGCACTAAGTTACTGACAGAGATATAGTAAGTAATACCACATGTGGACATGAGATTTCCAGCAAAGATTATTAAGGAAGAAGCATGAACCTGAAACCTTATAATTTAAAAGAACATACATAGAAAAAAAATTATTAGAGAAGTTGAAGGGGAGTAAAGGGAAATAAATTAAAAAAAAAAAATAATCAGAAAGAGCCAACAATGTAAGTTTAAGGAATCTGCCATCAAAAATTGCACAAGCAGAGAAGGTATGGATATAGTGTAGCACATGCTTTGGGAAAAGGCTGTTAGAAAGTGTTTTGCAATGGGTATAAGAGTAGGTAAGTTGAATGGAGACTGAAAAGCTTCAATCAAATGCTTTAAGCATTGAACTCAAAGGACAGAAGTAAAGAGACAGGAAAAGTTATTATTTTGCAACAGGAGACAAGTGTGTTTTGAAGATGGGAAACATAGACCATGCTTGTCCAGTTTGTGAGGCAATCTGAAATGGTAGTGAGAAATCAGTGACTCAAAGAAGCACTTTGTTTTAGAGATGAGATTTTCAAATTAGGTTTCACTACTTTTAATAATTCTTCAGCATTTATATATGTAACAAGCAGAAATACAAGTATACCTGCTGGATATGCCTGAACAGGTGTGTTAAGAATTTACCTCTTTAGAAGAATTTTCTGAGTAAAGGTTATATGCTTACATAATAATATTTCATCATAGAATTTTGATAATGGTACAAATCAGTTCTACTATACTTGACTTGAATATTCTTTCTAGAAAGAACTTTATATTCTGAAAAAAAAGTCAAAACCATGCTGTTAAGTAGCTGCTAAGAAAGAGATATCTTCACAATGTCATTTTCAATTGAAAGAATATTTCTGTCTTAAATGTAAAAGGAATCACAAGCCCTATGTTTCATGAATCAAATAGAAGGCAAAAAAAATCTAGCTTGACACTTGTGTGGGATAGCTTTTTGCTCCACAAACCCACATGAACACTGAATTCAAACAGCTTTTTATCTTGTTTCAATCAGAAACCTGATGCAGACAAAAACCTGCATTTAAATAGCATTATGGCTCAGATACATGCTAACAAAACCCTGCAAATTCAAAAGCAAGAACATCTTTTAAATTACATATTTAAATTTGAAAGCTCTGGCTTTTGTGGTTTGCCTTGTTTGTATGCTCTGAGAGTGGCTTTTCTCTTTTGTCCAACGTTAACATATAAAATGTACTTTACAGAGTCTCAAAAGGCTGTGAAACAAACATTCAGTGGCAGCCATTCTAGCCTCCCTGGATGACAGACAGACAATAATAGTTGAACTCATACTGAGAATTCTTTAAAGGTTTACAATTTAACTGGTTAACATGAGTTTTGCAACATAGGCTTTAAACAATCTTCAGGGCTCTTGAGTATATGTATTTTGATAAACTTATCAATTACATAAAAGCATTTACTACTATGGACAATAGCAGCTCCTATCCTTTGTCTAAATTCTTTCATTTTGTGGGTTATAAATCCAGAGACCAACTGTTCCAAAGGCAATGTTAAAGTCTTTAAAGCTGATCCAGTTACTAGGCACATGTCCTAAACTGATGTGCCTAAATATCATTATGAAATTTTAATTACATAGAAAAGAGCATTTCTAAAATGAAACAGTGTTTTTCATTTCTACAACATCCAGGGGCAATAATTCACATATAGACTAATGGCCTGTAAAATTCTGCTTGTTGACTGTTAACTGCAAAATTCAAGCAGTGTGTAAGGACATGAAATGCTTCCAGTATAGTACTGGCTTTAAGTCAGTTTATTTAGTTCTTTACCCTTAGTAGATCTATATACATTCCCCAGCTTACTTCTTGGATTCACCTTGATATTAAAAGTAGTAGTAGATACTGCAACTTGCATTAAGCACCTCACCGCCTACAGCAGCCTGTAGACTTCATAGACATCATCCTCGAGATAAACTTTGGTTAGTTTGGGTTAGTATCTGACACTGTGAATGCGCATACTGCTTCAGGACTTTTGTGAACAGCAAACCAGAAGAAAATTTTTCTGGCTACGGAAAATTCATGTTCTTGCTTGTAAATATAGAGGATGCACGCACATGTAGAGAATACGTATTAGATTGTAAGTGCTTCCTTCCCAGACAGCTTGCTGGTATGGAAAAAACTAAATACCAGACTGTGTATGTACCAGCCACCTCAGACTGTGTCCATATACAATATCAATGTTACACCTGATGCATTTTCTCATCAGTTGACCTCTGTCAGTTGACATTCTTAAAAGTCACACAGGCAGGGAAGTTTCAGCAGAGCTTTGTGAAAGGGGAAAAAAGCATGGCATGTATTATGGAAAAACTTTTGTGTTCACTTCAGTAGTGCACAGAGTATCACTTGTGGATGTGGGAAGTGTAGCACTGAGTGGATTTAGAATAAAAGTGCTAATAGACAAATTATGGATTGCCCCCCCCACCACCCTAGTAGGGAATAACGCCTCAGGTCCAAGATCAGGAGTCAGGCTGGATACAGAACCTACAGATACTAAAGCTCACTGAAGAGTTACAGCCTGGGAAATGAAGACTACTTCTTTCATCTGACCAGGGAAATATGACCCTTACTCAAATAGGACTACATAGTGGATTAGACTGCATGCTAATGTTTTGCCTTTCATGTGTATTTGTACAGATGTATTTTCTACGCATGTAGATTCACAGATTCTTTAAACAATCTGAGTTCTTATGTAAGGAGGCCTCTACAGTCTATCTTAAATTCACATGCATATTTTTCTGATTAAAAAAAAAATCCCTGAATATATAGCACAACAATGTAAGTACTTTTTTTTTTTTTTTTTTTAAATAACCATGTGTTCACACAAATCATTAGTTTTCTTTGTTTTTCAGATTTGGAATTGCAAAGGCATACATCTAAGCCATGGTCTCCTACTGGACAGTTTGATTTGGTTAATCACCTTCAAAACCCAACAGAGTATGCCATACCTGCAAAGACAGTTCAACTAGTAAGTTCCAAAAATAAAATAAAAAAAACCCCAAACCAACAAAAAACCCAACCACCAAACCACAAGCAAGACAGTTATTACTAAAACACAGAAACTAAACAAAGAAAGCCTAATTTCTCACCTTGAAAGTGCAGGAAATTAAGCTATCCAGCTATTGATTAAATCTGTAATCAGGATCTAACATACTTGAATACATAACTAAAAAATATGGAATGGTATCATGGATTTGAGGTATGTGGGTTTTGATCTTGTTTTTCTCAGTGCAGAGTTTGCTCTTCTAGAGTATAACTAGCAAGTGAAATGAAAGGTAAATTCAATTCAAGTATTTTGGGATTATCCTTGTTGGTTTTTTTCCATTTAGTTACTTATTTTTAAAAAAGTAGTTTGAAAGTTTTCCTTTATTAATTCCAGTACTTGTGCTTGCATAATCCTTTTGACACTTGACCTGTCTACATGCCCACTAGACATCATGAGGCTTGCCTAATGCAATGGAAATGTTCCATGCCAACCACCGTAACAGGGTTCAACTCTAGGATTCTGCTGAGTCAGCAAGCCAAGAGAGAGAAATTTTATTAATAGCTCTACAGCTCAAACTGAGTGCTTCTGAAGAGGGACCTCAAACAAAGAAAGCCCTGGGCAGTTATACCTTTACAATCTAAGTACCCCACCCTTCACACAATATTTTGTATCAATAGTAATATTAAGGTCTAGGGTCTTCTTTCTTCTTACTGGTTTGGTTTGTTCATTGCTTTGTTACTAGGCAGTTATCCTTTTATGCAATATACAGTGTTTATGTATCCCATTTCACATCCTCTTAGGTCAGTTTCAACAGACTTTGTAGTTAGCTCTTTGGCATGTTGTAATATGGTTGTTACAGTTCATGTACCACGACCTATAGGCTTTGCCTGCTAACATTAAACTACTATTGCTAAGTTTTAGCTATATAACAGTCCTTTCCAGAACTCTCCTGCCTTTGTTTTTATTAACACTCATGTTATTTATTATATGGGAGCAGAATATTTGTAGCCTCTAAGAGGAGCACAGTTGGGTACAGCAAACGTTGCAATATTGAATACAAACATTATTACAAAGATTATTATAAAAATCAATAACTCATAAAGAATTCATTTTGCCCAGGCTCCTAAACCTGGTATCTAGGAGGTGAGCCAAGACCATACTTTGTGGAATCCTGCTGAAGTACTATACAATTTTACTTTATGCATTAATTTTACTTGTTCCCACAACTTCCGGACATCGGCAACATCAGCTGAAATCCTCCCACTCTGGTCAACATACACACAACAACTGGTATTAATAATTGCACATACTCCCCCTTGTGAGGCTAATAAAGTATGTAATGCCATTCTATTTTGCAGTGTAATTTTGGAGAGTTGTGAAACCTCTTGCAATGTTGTAATTGCATCAGCAGGATTATTACCAAGAATTTCTTTTGCCACTGAAATGTTAGCTAATGCATCTTCTAATTCACTCACTCCGAACCAGGGAAGAAACCATTTAGCAAAGGAGTAGAATGCAGATGAGCCTTTCTACTAGTGCATTACTACATTTGGTCCTATGAACAAATATTTATAACCATGATTGTGTTTCCATAGTTAAATTTGAGAACACAAAACTATTAGGATGCAAGTTCCCTACAGATCTCCAGGTAATGTTTTGAAAGGTCTCTTACCACCTATCCAAAACAACCTTTTCCCCTCAGGTCCAGGCCAAGGTGTATTGGAAGAATCCCCAAGTATTCCCATTACTCCTGCTTTCACTGTGTAGTTGCAATCATTGAAGTTGTCCAGAGGAGCGTAAGTTGACTTTTACACACATTGCATAGTTGTTCTTTGCTTCTGGGATTACCACATCCCATAACTGTGAGTCCATATAGTCTTGATAAAAAGTAGTATTTGTCCATAAGGGAGTCCATGATATGTTATTTGGTATAGAGATCTCTAACAGGGGAATGCTTGAAGCTGAGTGGCTTGGAAAGCGAGTACATATCCAACAGTTAGTTTTATTAGTAACTTGGACTATGGTTTGTGATAGGTTGAAATAGAGATTTTTCCCTCCCCTTATAATGAGGTTGTATGGATTTAGATACTCCCGCTACCTGTGTAATAAGTGTGACAAAGGTTATTAAATTTACCCATAGAATTTCTATTATTTCCTCAGGTGCTTGGAAATCTGGTGTCCAAGTAGCTCTGGAAAAGAAATGCAAATGGTTTCAATTTCTAAAACAGTAACCACAGTAGATTCTTCTTCCACCAGTCTTTGTTTATCCACTGAATGATCCTCCAGCAACTGTTTAACATGTGACTGATGGATCCAAGCTTCCTTTCCTGTAACTTTTACATTGAAGTAAGAACTTAAGACAGTATATAGCCCCCCAACCCTGGGTTCCAATTTAGATTTATGGAAAACACTTTTATTAAAACTCTATGCCCAGTCTGCAAATCATTTACCTGTATCTCCAGAAGGGTGGGTTGGTACCACTGCGCAAGATACCTTTTAATTTTGAAGCTTCCTTGAAAATTTAGAACATAGTGTGTTAAATGCTCATCTCCATTCAAGAAGCTGGTTTTGGCTGGGATACAAGACCCTAGTATAGCTAAATGTCTCCCAAAGAGGACTTCAGCAAGCAATCATCCTAAGGCTTGTATTACTGAATTTCAAATGTCTCATAAGGGTAAATTTAATGCTTTTGGCCATTTTAAGCCTGTATGCATGCAAATTTTAGCTATACTTTCCTTAATAGTTCAATTAATCCTTTCTACCTGCCCAGATGCTTGAGGACAATAAGGTATGTGCAGTCTTTTTTTCTATTCCTAAACTTTTATAAAGTGAGTCAACTACATCTGCTGTGAAATGTAACCCTCTAGTTCAATAGATTCTGGTACTCCATACCTAGAAATAATTTAAGGATATTTTTTTACTCCAACAGTGTCTGCTTGTCTTATTGGGAAAGCCACCACCCATCCTGATAATTGGTCTACCCACATACTGCAGGCATATCAGCATAATCTACTTGCAATCTTTGGAATGGGAAAGAAGTCCACGGTCAACTTCCCAATTCATGCTCAGGTTTGATATTTGAGAATTTCTGACAGGCACAACAGGCATTAATAATTCTTTTAGCAGCTGCATAGACACCCAATGCCACCCATACTTGCTGTATTTGATAAGAAACTGCTTCCACCCCTCCAGGAGCTTTATCATGGAACCATCTGGTTATAGTCATCAGGTATTTTTTGGTAAGACAGGTTTTCCCCCCTATTGTCGATACTCCAGCTTCATCTTCTAACGCTTCCCATTTTGTCCACTCTTCTTTTTCTTCATCACATTTGATTGATAGAATTTTCTTGGATGGTCAACATCAGGCCGCAAGCTCTCATCTGAAGCAACTTCCATAATCTTTACTGCAGGTTGGCAAGCCGCAGCTTTGCTACTGCGTCAGCCAAGGCATTCCTTTTGCTGATGACAGTAGTGTCCCTTGTATGGGCTTGACAGTGAACCACAGGGATCTCTTTGGGAACTTAGAAATGGTTGCATCGCTTCTCAGTAAATTGCTAGGAGCTACTGCTCTCAAAGGACTTAGAATTGGGTCATATCACTCAATCCCTTTTGAGAAATTCCCCCAACTCTACAGGGATTGTTATATCACTTTTATCCAAATCTCTTCCATTAATTGGTAGGTATCACAGTACCTAGTACATCAGAGCTCTAGAAAGACAGACCACTTCTGTGATAGATACCTGCAGTCTCCATATTGAAACTTAGTCCATTTTTTGATGCTACAGCATAAGGCAAATGCATTTCTAATCTGTTACTTGTTTGAACCATCTAAATAGTTAACCAGCTGCAAGTGCTGACATTTCCTTAGGGGATAATTATTTAAGAATTAGTATTTTCGGTATTCAACCAGCTTTACTGTCCACCACCACTCTGCTTCTCTATTAAAGCACATTTTTATCTCCTGCCTCCTTTGTACATTTTAGTTTATATTTAAGTCCCTTGGTTTGAATTTCTGTTAGTTTCATTGTTATCATCTTCTCAGTTGGCACTACCAACTTTTCTCAATTTGTGACAAGCTGTGAATGTCATTAAAACTATATCCCCTTCCCACCTAAAAAGCAATAATGATGATGATATGCAAATGACTAATTCTATCCTACTGAAATAAATAAGAGTCTTAACTCTGATTTACATAGCTTGGGGTCAAGTCCCTGGAGAACACTTGACAAGTTTTTCCACTTTGATACGAGTACTTGAACCCACTTATTTACTTTTTCTAATACAGATCACCATTCCAGAATGACTTGTGTTGGAGTTTAAAAGGATGATACCCAACTCTCCTAAACTGATTCATTAAAAAATTCAAACAAAACTGAAACACATTTCTTCTAAGTATCCAAACTTTGTGTTGATATTTATGGAAGTTTAATTTACAAATGCAAGTGTTTACTGTACATGTCCAAATTAACGGTGTTGCATGTTAAGGACGCTTGCAATTCCACCAGCTTAACTTTGAAAATCTAGTTTATTTTATCTGCTGTGGTAATTTCTGCATTTTGTTGTTGGTTCAGGAAGGACTCTAAAGTTTTGTTTTTGTTTTTTTTTTTTTTTTTTTGGCGGGGGGCAGTGTTGTTTTGTTTTTTCTTAAAGCAAAGTCTATTGTTTATAAGCCTATGACTAATGTGACAGCAAATATATATAGATATATTGTTTTGTAGCAGCACATAGAAACTGCTACTTGGACGAATAGCATGCAAAAAGGGAGAATTTTTCCATGCTCACTTCATTGTGGGATTTACCTACAGTAACCTGCAGACACGAAACACCCTAACTTAAGCCTAGGAATATCAGCCTTTTTTACAGCTTTGACATGATGCCAAATCTCAGGTAAATCACAGTTGCTGTTGCCCAGTTAGACCATGATAGGTTAGGAGTCATCTGCCTGACAATATATTAACTCATACATGGAGATCTGTAATTTATATAGGGTATATAATTAGGGAAGAGAAACAGGAATATCAGGCATGATTCACATCATTTCAGATGAAAATGCTAAAATAGACTGAGATGAGCCTCACCTTGAAGACTTGTTTGTTGCCCATAACAGGACCCCAGCATGGCTCACTCAGGCTTAAATATCCATTGTATAATGCTACAGCCAGGTAGGACAGAACAAATCCTTCCCTCTTTTCCTCCACATTCCCAGAATTTAAATGGCTAACAGGAGCTATGACTTAATCTGAGACTTGGCAGTATGGTATAGGAGTTTCAGGCTCTTTTTCCACCTCTAAGTCACCTGCCTATCTGCCAGACCTCACTGCAATGCAGATATAAGTTGTTTTAATTGTTTCAACTAGCTTACCTGATCTGAAATCAAAGCATATTGCTCAGTTTTCTTGGCTTGCCCAGCACAATTAAGACAGTACAGTAGAATTTTTATAATCTGAACACATGGTGTATTTATCATTTGATGAAAGAAATTTCATGCTACTGCACTAACAGTCACCACACCATGAAGACTGTCCATAATTTTTACCTCTCTGAAAATGACTTTGTGAAAAATGCAAGGTAATAGAAGAAAAAAAGTGTATGTATTTTTGTATACACCAAATATTTTTATTATCCTGGTAGACAAATAAGTGAGCATTTGTTGAATTCAGACATTTAAATAAGTTCTGGAGTAATAAGTGTTTGCCATCACTGGATCTCCAACAGAACATTTGATTTTACCAAAATATATATTTTGACAGTTTGAATTTGTGTTCTATTTCTACTTGCACATCATTTCATTCAGCTCTCTTGTTTATGCCCCATGTTCTCTACTAGAAAAAAACCTAAGTCTCTAGATAGCAGAGAAAGCAAGAAAAAGATTGAGTTCTTTTCCTTTCTTAGCTCATTGAACCCACACATACTATATCTTGTTTTTTTCCTCTTGATATTCTTAAAAGCTAGATAAATACTCATACAAGATTTGTATGCCAAGATATTACCTATTCTAGGTTACAACCACCCCCCCCAAAACAAAAAAAAAAAAACCTGTTAATTCCCTTTGAGTGGGGTTTTATTTTGCAGACTCCATTGCTTATCCTAAGTTCCAGACATTTCAGTTAGTCTCAAAACGTCTTGTAGTATTCCCAAGACATCTGCAGTTCATGATGATCATCTGCACTGATCTTGTACCAGAGGTTTATCTCAGTGCCTGTACTGCCATAGAACAGAACCCAGGACGAGCAGAGAGTTGCTCAGAATGAGGAGGAAAACCAGCAGCCTGCTTCTCTAAAGGCTGTGCAGCCAGAACTGCTCACTTCTCTTCCCTGAAGTTCCTTTCCCTATTTCTAGCCTCACTTATCCCTCTCCACCCTTTTTCCATCAGCAAATTAGTATCCCCACTAACCCCTTTGTGCTTTATTCTCAACCTGCAGCCTCCATAACTCCAGCTGCTCAGGTCTCACAGCTCCTGCTGGCCTTCTGCCTCTTCTTCCCTGTGCCCACAGACCCTATCCCACCGTCCTCCCTGTTCCCAGAACTTATTTTCTTGTTTTTTTATAAAGTTGAGTTTTGTCCTATCCTTGAGATATATCAGCATTGCATATACTGGCAAGAAG
The DNA here is from genome assembly GCF_947461875.1 of Haliaeetus albicilla. NCBI lineage: Eukaryota > Metazoa > Chordata > Aves > Accipitriformes > Accipitridae > Haliaeetus > Haliaeetus albicilla. Next base: position 22,293,029 of record NC_091488.1, read on the forward strand.
TCTTTAGCCAGTAGCATCTCCAAGACCAAGATTAAGATAGTGTCACCCATCTTCAAATAAGCACAGTAATATTTATTCAGAACACCAGCATGGGAGAGAGTATGAGCAAGCTCAGAGAGGCTGTTTTCCAGGCAATACCTCCCTCTCGTACCTGTTGCAAAAGCCTGTCTCTCTTTCCTGCTCCAAATCTTCATGTCATTCTCTGACCAGGTCTCTGGGTCTTTGCTTTCTCAGGACAGAGAAGAACGAACAGAAACCACTCAAGAAAAAAAAAAAAAAGACACCACCCATCCCACCAAGAAAAAAAACCAAAATCCACAGACCTATATCCCAAACCCAAGATACCCCCAAACATTCAGGAATCAGCCATGTTTACCATTAGGGGTACAGTCTTCAAAGGCCTGGGGCAGCCAGCATTAGATATCTGAGAGGATTGTCTTTTAGTTACTTTAGGATTTTATTCTCTGTGGCTATTTCACATCCACCGATCTACACTGGATTCAGTCACTAGTAAGCCCAACACAGACAATAGTTTGGAAGAAAGAAAGGAAAGGGAGGAGGGATAAAAAAAAAAGGTAAGAAGCTGTGCTTCTGCAGCATCTGCACTTGACAAAATAGTGTTGAAATATTCTATGCATGCACCTCTATGCAATAATCGCTAGATAATCCCTCTTGCCATCCACAGGAGTCTTGCTTCTGCAGAGCTGAAATCACAGTAATGGGAAGATGAAAATGATTCATTCAGACAAAAAAGGAGTTTATTCTACCCAGAAGGAAAGCAAGCCTCTTCTTCCAATACCTTTAGAAAATTATTTTCTGAGAGAAAAAAAGTACGGTTTTCTTTGCCTTAAGTATATTATTCCATCTCAGGTAATAAATGTAATCTACACAACAAAGATAAGTGAATAACATATCCAGATTGTTACATACTGTATTATCATCTTTACTGAATGTATATTCTCAATAGTAACACTTTGAAGTGTTGTCATTCGGCTATGAAAAAAATATATCTACAAGGACAAGCTACTGCTGCTAGGAGTGGGTGTTCAGCTCCACTGACTCCAGGCAAGCTGTACCTGCTGATGCCAGCAAGGACTATGACCCCTAGTCACTCCTGTCTCAGAAGAGTAAGGGTGCAGGATAAAGGACATACAGAAACAGAAGTATGCAGTAAGAGCTTTAGCACAATCTGCATGCAGTGCATGAAACGCAGAAAAAATTGTAGCATACAGAAAGTTTGACAATGTCCTTTTGCTAGCCTATTTCTTCAAAGCAGTATTCGCTCATCAGCTTATCCTTCTCCTGGCCCTCTGCTTGAGGTCTTTGTCCTCTTCCCCTCCTCTCTACTGCGCATTAGAACTGAGCTCTGTAGCTAAGCAGTCTTCTTCAGAAGCCAACTGTACAGGCTAATTTTATATTCTTCTGAAAATCCACACCCCAGTGAAGTGTGCTTTGAGGTAAATTTGAGGTCCTTTTATGTAGTTTTACTCCTACAGGTCTTTTACTGTTTCCACCACTTACTTCCATGCTAAATACTTTATTATGTTGCTGGTGAGTGTGCTGGCTATTCCTGTTCCTTTAACTCCTTATTCTGGAAATAAAAAATTCTGTGTTAGGACTGTGACATAGTGGAAAGATGCAATGCTATGCAGGGCTTGGGGCAGGCAACAAGAAGAATGTTGTCAATATAAACCCCAAACTATTAAAACTACAGCAACAAAAAAAAACCCAGATGCAAGTATTGCTGCTAACGCTGGTGCACTGTGACTGCAAATATACTTTCCCCAAACAGTAGATACTTGCATTTAAGGCCTTATTCCAGAATCCTTGCTGACATTATGCAGATGACCACAGATCTCATTCATACATGTAAGGATTATTAAAGTTTACATAGCTTGGACTACCCTTATCACAAATTCTAACATTGTAGTTGCTTTTTGTCAAGAATTGTTCTTTGCTGCAGAACCTCTTGAAGCCTTTGAGCTCTTTTATTCCATATGTGGCTAAAGGGTGACAGTTTTCTCACTTTTGCTTCCCAGCCTCTTGTGTCTTTTTCAATTAATACATTCTCTTCCCTTCTCCCTTCTTTAATAGAGGCATGCCTTTTATTCATTTCTTCTCACACTTCCTCAGTCATCTCTCTCAACTATCAGTTTCCCCACCCAACAAGAAGCTGCCTGCTAGTGAAAAACATCTGTTGATGAGAGCCAAATGCTGTGGGAATGCAGAACAGAGAATGAAGCATTGCAGGTTGCTGCTTTAAACTGCACATCTATACTTGTTAGCTACTGGTTTTTTTCCCCCTCCACTACATAAAAGACCAGATCAGCAGCAGGGCAGAGAGAGCTGTTGCTTTCAAGGGATCACCTGCCATTTCACCTACAGATATAACAGCAGGTTTTCAGTATACATGAGGATTCTGCAGCTTTCTTCACCTCTATCTTTGCCTTTGCTTCTATGAAAAAGCAACGAACTATACCATAATGACAAAGTACATACATACACTCCCCACTCCCCTTAAAGAGCTTTAGGAAAAGATGCCAGGAGCAGTTCAGATCCACACTGAATCCACATATAGAGCAAAGGACAGAACATTTCAAAGCAGAAAACCCACGGAAGCACAGTGCTCCTATGTAGCCCTAGTGCCTTGCATGAGAAGTCCCTGAAGTCAGAAACATTCTTCGGCTTGGTACTGTTTCCAGCTTTAGATCCTAGGAGTAGGATAGGAAGCAAGCTGCTTCTGAAGAGGGTAGAACCATGATGCTCACACAGTGAGTAAGGAAGTATACTCACTTCATTAACCCTGCTAGACATGCTGGTATTCCTGTCCAGAGACAGGAAAGGATACAGTAGAATTCAAACACGTTTTTAGTTTTAAGTGCATTAATAACCAAGTCAAGGAAAAAATAGTTTAGAAAGTATTAGAACATAAGGGTTTATGCCACAAAGAAGTGACCACTGTATTTTTCCTCCCCTTTGCAACTCAAATATTTCACTAGACAGTTACTGGTACAAACATGCACTACAGCAGCCTACTGCTGCTAACACAAAAACTGGATACCAAACACTACTTTCCCCAATATGTGAAAGTGGAGATGAATTCTATGTACCTGTGCTACCTCTTTTCAAAGAGGTTGGAGACTGATAATGAGCAGAGCAGTAGACTGAGAGAATGAAAAGCCATCTTCTCACCTCATCACCTTTTAGACCACCACCCCAGCCATGCAGCTTAAACACAGTCCTGGGTAGCACTACAAGTATGACTGCACCACTCAGAGGAACAGCCTACAAGCCCCATGTGTTTCAGATATATTCCATTATAGCAGTCCCCTTGAAAGGCTTGCACAGCCCCTTTGGTTTGGTGGGGTTTTTTGTTTGTTTTGGGGTTTTTTTTGTAACTAGATTTTCAGAGGTTTATAAAATACCTGCTAAACCCTCAGTACAATTGTCAGACAAGCAGGAAGAGACCTAAATCTCCTAAAATTAGCTGTCAAAGATAATTAGATAGTTAGAGCAAATTATTTACTTGAAGTAGGTTATCTAGGTTCCTCCTGTGTCTTGAGCTGATTATCTTCCCTCATTGACTGTAGGGGAAACCAAAGGGAAACTCAGAACAACTTGGAGCAGGCATCTATTTTTTTAGATATCTGGGTTATAATTTGCCTCAAAAAGTAAACTGTAATTTCACATAACTATCAGTATTGCAGGCACATTTTGGCTCTGCTTGCATTACAAGACAGGTAAACAAGCTTGGTTTGGAAGAGCACCCAAGCATGCACCACACTAGATCTAGATGTCCACCTTTCCAATGTGATTTGATTTCCTTAAAAGGAAGCTGAAGCTGTGTTGTATGCTACAACAGTACCTTGAGATAAGGCAACTGGAAGAGTAGGACTGCATAAGACACCACACCTCACATCTACCACCAAGCATAACACTCCATTCTATTTTGCACAATTTACCAGAGGAAAACAAAGTGGGAAAACCTGTCTAACACTTGTCTTGCAGAATGTGGTGAGTGTGCTGCTTTGCAGAAGATGTGACCATGCTTTCACAGTAATATAGCATCTGACAATGATAATTTACAAGTGCTTCCATAAAAACAAAACAAAAACCCCAAAGAAACAAACCAAACAAAACCACTAGACTTTGTGAGACAAAGTTCTGCAAGTGATGAAATGAGAAAAAAAAACAACAAACATCAAAGCTGAGCTTCAGTTTGTATTCCACAATATTTAGAAAAGCATAAGCTTTAGGTCATAGCTTCCCCCTACCTGACAGTGCTAAACAGGCACTCTTTCTACCACCTGTCCACCTCTTGTCAGGAAACAGAGAAGAGCACTCAATGCTTTCATTCTCCTGTCAGATTTGTTCTGAATTTGCTAACTCAGTCAAAAGTAACTTAAGACTGATTTGCAGCCAGAAAGACAGACATACTTTGATTAAAGACTTCTTTCCCCAAGCAAACCAGGCTAAAAAATTAAGCTGTTTAGGGTGACAGGACCGTTGTTAATGCTTGAAGCTTTAAGGCTGCTGATGGTCAGGAGCTTGAGAGACTTGTCCATCCAACAAGACTTTACATCCTGTTAATTCTTTTTACAGGAAGAGCTACTGTTCAAGATTTATCTTCTTAGTGCAAGTTCAATACTTTGAAAAACTTCAGAACAGTACATTTAAAAGAAATAAGACACCATACAGAGATGGGAATCTAGGAGATTCTAGAAAGTTATAACAGTACTCTTAATAAAAACCAAGTCTGGACTTCCAGATTGAAATTCAAACTTTTCCTATTGTATCTTGTAGTACATCTCCACTGTTTTCCCAAACTGTAATGGAATCATTACTCATTTAATATTTCTTAAAGCACAAGTTTCTGTTGTCATACAAGTAACCCAGAAACCTTTTTTTCAAAAGAGGACATTTCAAACATACCCTGTGTGTAAACAGCAAGGTTGACAACATCAAGTGTAAAGGTTCAAGAGTCTAAAAGGAAGCCTGAACTCCTACCAAACTTAGTATTTTTAAATGCTCCTGGATTTTATTTTTTTATGATTTTTGAGGCTTGCATGTACAAATACTTTGACTTAACACTATATTCCCTAATGCACGAATCTCTGTACATGGCACTTTAGCACTGAATCTGTACATAAAAATGATACCTTCCATGATTGTCAAGTAAACCTACTAATTAGTTCAGGAGTTGGGTGTATTTTTGTTAAAAGAAAAACCAAACCAACAACAAAACAAAACACAAACCAGACACACCACTCTGAATTACCCCCAACTACCATGATTTTGGTGGGCTGTGGATATTTGAGCTGTTAGTTGAAGCCCAAGATCCCCCAAAGAAGAATTTTAATCTTCCTTTTTAAAAGGAAATCAAGCTTTCCTTGTTGCAGAGAAGAGTTTGAAAGCATGCGCCAAATATATCCTAAAGGCTCAGAAGCCAGTAAGTTTGTAAAGAGATTACTCCTCCCTCAGATTAGTGCTTTTTTTTTTTTTTTTTTTTAAATTACCTTTAAAGCCAGTCACAGGATTTTGGACCATCTTGGGCTGTCTTTGCAATAACTTTCTCTAGAGCTTCTCTTACTCCTTTTGAAAGTTAGCACCTACCATCTTATCCTGTATGCTTAAAAAAAATAAAAAAATTACAGCTTGTTATAGGCAAGTTATTGACTTCCTCATGAGATAACTGGAAAAGTATTATAGTTACAGAAGTGCCTTTTCCCCTCCACCTTTCCCCATCATAGCTGCAGCCCCAAATTAGCAAGAAACCTGGAACAAATCTGTTTAGACTACCTCCTATAGGCATCTTCTCAAGATGACAAAATACTTTTAAAGCCAAGCTCTGTTAAGCTATGAACAAGACAGATGTTTTAAGGTGATGGTCATTTTGAGGTGACTAGGCCAGAAAGAAAAGAAATACATAATTTAAATATATGGTCCTTTGCTCTGCCTATTCTATCCTTGCCAGCAGGTTCTTGTTTCCACCTTGGTGTCAGACAGCACACCAGTGCTTAGCTGTGGTGAGAAACAGAATACCCCATTCAAGCCCTAGGAAGCTTTTCTTTCCCTTATACCCGAGGCCTAGCTGTCTAAACTCTGCATTTCTCAGCTGTTTTTCAGGCTCTCCAAGCTGAAAGGACCCCATCTCCTTGACTTTTTCCAGCTGCCCCTACAGACTTTTGAAGCTTTCTGCCCTACCTGAACAGGCTCAACTTGAACAGGAGGACAGGAACAGACCTTTCTTTCTGCAAAGGAGTGCTGCCTATTTGCATCTCTCTACTCCAAGAGGCATAGCTGTCGTGGTTTAACCCCAGCCAGCAACTAAGCACCACGCAGCTGCTCACTCACTCCCCCCCCACCCAGTGGGATGGGGGAGAAAATCAGGAAAAGAAGTAGAACTCCTGGGTTGAGATAAGAACAGTTTAATAGAACAGAAAAGAAGAAACTAATAATGATAATGATAACACTAATAAAATGACAACAGTAGTAATAAAAGGATTGAAATGTACAAATGATGCGCAGGGCAATTGCTCACCACCCGCCGACCGACACCCAGCCAGTCCCCAAGCCGTGAATCCCTGCCCCCCACCTCCCAGTTCCTAAACTAGATGGGACGTCACATGGTATGGAATACACTGTTGTCCAGTTTGGGTCAGGTGCCCTGGCTGGGCATGAGAAGCTGAAAAATCCTTGACTCTAGTCTAAACACTACTGAGCAACAACTGAAAACATCAGTGTTATCAACATTCTTCACATACTGAACTCAAAACATAGCACTGTACCAGCTACTAGAAGACAGTTAACTATATCCCAGCTGAAACCAGGACAATAGCACACCACTTCAACAACAACAAAAAAATCCAACACAAACACACATACCACACAAATGTGTGGAGTCCATAACAACACTATAACCACGTTTACAGAAACCAAACAAACCAATACCCAGAATTGTTGGTATTGCTCACAATTTACAAGTGTGAGTCTAAGACTAACTATTGCCTTCAATGTAGATGACCATGCTGGTGCTGCATGTGAGCTGCATCACTTTCTCCACTGTTACCTCCTTAGTGCTAAACACGCAAATGAAAAGGGGAAATGATAGTTTTGTGTCTTAAAAAAAAAAATATTAGAAGTACTTAAAAAATTGGAAACAAGTATTCTTTTTGTTTTCAGAACTCACCCAGAGCATGAGGACTTGAAATGTAGGCTTTTCTCTTCATTTTTATATTAATTACTTAAATATATAATAATAATATATCAGTTTAATTCAGAATTATGAGATAGTGGGACATGCCATGACTTTGTAGTGTTAAGAGCTCAGAGGTGCAGGCCACACTTAAGTATGAAGAACCTATCAAGAAAGAGTGCCAAAGTTTACTGAATGGTAACTATCATGCAGAAATGTAAGTCAAAAGGCATTTGCATGTTATCCTTTAAGAGGAATATATAAGTTTTAAGAGTACTAATCTTGAGTATTGTGAGTAATCCCATTCCAGTCAAGCATCCTTTTGATGATGAAAGGACTAGGAGAACCTGCCCTATGAGTAAAGACTGAAGGAGTTAAGTCTTTTCTACCTGGAGAAGAGAAGGCTCAGGCAGGACCTCATCACAGTATTCCAGTACTTAAAGGGCAGCTACAAAAAGGACAGAGCTCTGTCTCTTCACAGGGAGCCACACAGAGAAGACAAGGGCCCACAGGTACAAATTGCACCAGAAGAGGTTTCATCTCAGTATAGGAAAGAAATCTATTTATTTACAGTGAGAGCAATCACTGGAATAACTTCCCCTGGGACATGGTAGAGTCCTGTCACTGGATGTTTTCAAGATATGACTGGACAGGGTGCTAGATAATTTCGTCTAGCCTCCCTTTCCCAAAAAAGGTTCTTCCAGATGATCTTTTGAGCTCCCTTCCAGCCTGGGCTAATTCTATGATCCCAATTAGTGAAACTATTCCAGGTGTTGCTGTGAATGTCAAGGCACATTAATAACCAAGTCTTGGCTTTCCAACTAGGAAAAGCACAGTTTCATTTAATATGTTGTTTAACAGACATATTTATAACACACCCACACATGGGTATATGTACCATATATACCAACATGTGTGTTAAATAGCTCCAGTTAATACAGGCTTTTCTCAATAGCATATAGAGCAAGATGTTACTAACATTTAGCTTTATTCACTACTTTGCCTTGATTAAGCAGTCATAATCCATATAAAACTCCTTGGAAAGATGTGGAATTTAAAAAGCTCTTGTAAACCATTTGCAGGGAGCGGTTTCTTTGATTAGAATAGAACAAAGGATACTTCACAATTCCTATATGGAAATATTTTGTATTTTGTCAGACACTTATGATTACACTTTCCCAGCTGTGATCTTCCTTATTTCAGATAGGTTTCAAGTATGTTACTTACTGTATCTCTAATATTTAACCTGTGTTTTGTGGTCACAATTACACAATCATTGCAGAAATTTCTTGCAAAAATGGTGTTTAAAGGGTGAGATTGCAAAACTGCAGAAGAGAGGCATGACAGGTCTGGCAATATAAAACCAGTAAAAATGGAAGCTGAAGGGAACAGCTGTGAACACTGTGCTGGCAGGCAGGGCTCCACTATTAAAGAATGTTAGTTTCCTTTTAAAAATAGCTGTCTTGCCCACCTTTCCCCATCCAACCCCTCCCTGCTGTACTTTCAGCAGGTCTGGTTATGCAGTTTCCTCTTCTTCAGCATATAAGTTGCCCAAAGCAAACAAATTATTGCAGTTCATATGTATAAAGGGGGAAAGAATATTTTTTTGGATTAGCCAGGTTTTCATTACAGACATTTTCCCCTTAAGCAGTTTTCAGAGTCTCCTTAGCATGCTGGACTTTTTCATGGTATCACTTACCTCAAGCACACCATTCAATTCTGTAGCCTGTTCTGAAGAATGCTTTTGTTGCACTTTTTTTTAAATCCAAAAATCTACTTCTGTAGAAACTACTTCCAAAGGCAGTGTTCTGCAACAAACTCTGGAGAAAACTAAACTTCACAAGATACTTCCCAAAGGACCATAAGAGCTGTGTTCTCAGCAAGAGGGAGGGCAAAGGAAAAAAGAAAAAAAAAAAGGAGAGAGAAAGAACACCCAACACACCACTTTCAAATTCTATGCATGAATAGGACATACTTTGAAATAGATCACAGAGACAGCTGCCTACTGCACCAGTATTGACATATGGGGTTTTAAGCACAACCACCTTACATTTCTGACACATTCTATGCCACAAACCTCTTTGTACAGATCCACCTTCTAAACGATTAATTTATTACAGCTCTGAAGAGGGTGAAGAATTGAGTGGTGTGCTGGTTTTGGCTGGGATAGAGTTAATTTTCTCCATAGTAGCTGGTATGGGGCTACCTTCTGGATTTGTGCTGAAAAACAGTGTTGATAACACAGGGATGTTTTTGTTACTGCTGAGCAGTGCTTACACAGAGTCAAGGCCTTTTCTGCTTCTCACCCCACCAGCAAGTAGGCTGGGGGTGCACAAGAAGTTGGTAGGGGACACAGCCAGGACAGCTGACCCCAACTGACCAAAGGGATATCACATACCAGATGACATCATGCTCAGCATATAAAACTAGGAGAAGAAGGAGAAGGGGTATGGAGGGACACATTCATAGTGATGGTATTTGTCTTCCCAAGTAACAAATACACACGACGGAGCCCTGCTTTCCTGGAGATGCCCGAACACCTGCCTGCCCATGTGAAGTAGTGAATGAATCCCTTGTTTTGCTTTGGTTGTGTTATGGTTTAACCCCAGCCAGCAACTAAGCACCGTGCAGCCACTCATTCACTTCCCCCCCACCCAGTGGGATGGGGGAGAGAATCAGAAGGAAAAAGGTGAAATTCATGGGCTGAAATGAGAGCAGTTTAATAGAAAAGAAAGGAAGAAAAATAACAACAGCAACAGACAGTAATAATAAAAAAAAGGATTGGAATATACAAAACAAGTGATGCACAATACAATTGCTCAGCACTTGGTGACCGATGTCCATTTAGTTCCCAAGCAGTGATTCCCACCAGTCAAATCCCCCCACTTTATATACTGGGCATGACATCACAAGGTATAGAATACCCCTTTGGCTTGTTTGGGTCAGCTGTCCTGGCTGTGTCCCCTCCCAACTTCTTGCGCCCCTCCAGCTTTCTTGCTGGCTGGTCAGGAGAAGCTGAAAAATCCTTGACTTGGTATAAACACTGCTTAGCAACGACTGAAAACATCAGTGTGTTATCAACATTCTTCTCATACTGAACCCAAAACATAACACTATACCAGCTAATAGAAAGAAAATTACACTCTATCCCAGCCAAAACCAGGGCAGCTTGCACGGCTTTTGCTTTACCTACTAAACTGTTTATCTCAACCCATGATTTTTTTCACTTTTACCCTTCTGACTCTCTCCCTCATCCTGCTGCAGGGGAGTGAGCTAGCAGCTGTGTGGTGCTTAGTTGCCAGCTGGGGTTAAACCACAACAGGTGGAAATGGAAAAACAAACTAGCAAGGTTAAACAGAACACTGTTGAAACATTCCTTTGTCAAAATACTTGCTATCATACCTCATAACATTTATAAAACATAACAGTTTAACAGATAAATACACCAGCCAACAAGAGATGAGCTCTTGCATAGTTGGTGAAGATAGCTTTCCCTCCACCCCCTACACACAGATAGAAGCTTGCCTGACAAGCACATGCCTTGAACTTGTACTATTAAGGCTCAGACTTTTTTCACCTAAACAAGAGGTTACTATACAGATAAAGCATCCACATAAATCTCCAGACCACCAACCCCCTCCAGCCTACTACCCATGCAAACCCCACCAAACTACTGAAGAACGCAAATCAGTTATCTCTCAGTGTGCGTCTTGGACTTAAAGGTACAGAGTACTTAAAAACTTTTCTTCCACTTCAAATCCTTGCCTATTTCATGTCACTGATAATCCTGGAGATCATATCACTTTATCCTCTTTAAACTCCTTCCTTAAAACCTAACTCTCCTGCTATACCTACAAATCTCTGCCAGATGGGACTGATTAGACTAATGGCCATTTGTGACTAGCTTTAGCAAATGCTCCTTTCTAAACCTTCTCTCATTACCTTGTTTCCCCGCTCTCAATCGATTGTTTATTTATTGTCTACATAATCTTAAATTCAGATGTTAAAAAAGGGGGTTTTTTTTACAACTAGAGCTGCCCTAATGATTTCATATCTCACAATAACTAACATCTGGAGGCCTGAAAGGGTGCCTTGGAAAAAGGAAAGAACAAGGAGCTAGAATTACTGTTTAAATAATTACATAAGAAAAAAATAGTTCTAATTTCATACTTTTAATGGAATTTACACTTAAAGATAATCAAGAACTCAAAAATAAATGAACACAGAACAGCATTATTGTTCTGCAAGTTTTGGGTAGCAGTTTTTCATTTTTATATCCTCTTTCCTTTTCCTAAAGGATAGGCAGATTAAAAAAAACAAACATGAAAGGAGCAGTGCTTAATATGAAAAACTAAAAATGACAAGGGCTTCTCTCATAACTTTAAATAAGTCATGCAGAATAACTTCTGCATCATAAAACTTTGAAACTCACAATTCCAAAAACAAATCAAAAAACCCACAAGTTTTTTTTCCCCTACCTTATACAAAGTTCCACAAAAAGCATGAGAAGCTACTTACAGCGGCTACATGCTACCAGTTGTATCTTTCTCAAAAGAGAAAAATCGGAGACTTTTGTAAATCTTAAAGTCTTTTGTAACACTATTTTATTAAAACAAACAAACAAACCCACAAAACCCCACAACTTAATAAAAAAATATCATTATCCTTTAATGTGCTCATCCAAGTAGATAGCAACCCTTATCTATACAGTTCCTCAGGAAGATATTCATTACTTTCTTCCCCACCCCCAGCTACTAAACCCACATAAATGCCTTACCTTTAAAAGTACTGATTTCTTTCAGCCACAGATCAGGAAACCAATACGCTAATAACTATTCAAACTCTTCTTATATCCTGTTGGGAGAGCAACAGGTGCTAGGGCTAAACTTTCAGGTGGATCCAGTTGAGTTCATTTGAAAATGCTGCCTGTGATGTAGGTACTTTTACCATTGGAGGCTACAAGTTCTAGCCTCAAAGAATTATTACTTCGTACCAGTGTTAGCAGAGGATGTTGAAAGTAAGAAGCTCTGTTTTATGTGTGCAAGAGCAATAGGACAGATTTAGTGTGTCTGTTCAGAAACAGCCTCTGTCACAGGTGTGGAAAGACTGGGCTCTATGGGTTATGTGTGGTAAATCTACCCTTCCTTCCCTGTGCATGTCCAGGGTGTTTATTCTGGAGTAGTGGATAGATGTGCTTGGTGTTGGATTTACAGTGCAGGGGTAAGCTCAGGGTTGGAGACAGATGTGTCAGAAGGGGATGCTGCATCTCTCCAAGAAGTACAGTGAGGCTAAGCAGGTAGTGAGTTGACTCCTCTTCTAGTTCTGCCTGCAATACTGATCCCAGCTGCAGCCCTCATACATGACTTGCTCTTAGAATGATAGAATCGTTTAGGTTGGAAAAGACCTGTAAGATCATTGAGTTAAACCATAAATGTAATGCTGCCAAGTCCACCCTTAAACCATGTCCCTAAGCACCACATCTACATGTCTTTTAAATACCTCCAGGTATGGTGACTCCACCACTTCCCTGGGCATCCTGTTCCAATGCTTGACAACTCTTTCAGTGAAGAAATTTTTCCTAATGTACAATCTAAACCTCCCTTGGTGCAACTTGAGACTGTTTCCTTTTCTCCTATCACTTGTTACCTGGGAGAAGAGACTGACACCCATCTTGCTACAACCCCCTTTCAGGTAGTTGTAGAGAGCAATAAGGTCTCCCCTCAGCCTCCTTTTCTCCAGGCTAAACAACCCCAGTTCCCTCAGCTGCTCCTCATAAGACTTGTGCTCTAGACTCTTCACCAGCTTCATTGCCCTTCTTTGGATGAGCTCCAGCACCTCAATGTCTTTCTTGTAGTGAGGGGCCCAAAACTGAACAAAATATTTGAGGTGCGACCTCACCAGTGCCACGTACAGGGAGACAATCACTCCCCTTCTCCTGCTGGCCACACTATTTCTGATGCAAGCCAGGATGCTATTGGCCTTCTTGGCCACCTGGGCACACTGCTGGCTCATATTCAGATGGCTGTCTTCTTCTGAACCACTCCTAGTATGTAAAATATATTAATATTACTTATTTTCCTAATGCTTGCAAGACACTACCTAAGTGCTAAATATTTGATAGTGACAACAGCAACAAAAATAGGTAATTGCAGAAAATGAAACACAGCACACAGATCAATTTTGTGAGCTTTTGTTGTACATTCTAATGATTTAAAGTGTTCAATGTTGTTGTTTTCCCCCCCAAGCTACAGTTCTTCACAATGCGAGTCATGATGTGGGAGTAAGAAGAGAGGAAGTAATTTCTGAACTCTCTGGGTACTGCTAATTTGAAATTGACTTAAAAGCTCTGAAAAAAAATTTTAAGGAAAACTGTATCCAGACTAATAAAAAACCCCAAACCAATATTCTAGTTCTTATGCGTTTGTTAATTCAAGGTTATTTTTTATTTGCTTGTTTGTGGGTCTTTTTTTAGGTGTAGGGGTTTTTAAGTCAATCTTTTCCTTTGGAGAATGAGGCTAGGGAAAGGGGATTTTGTGCTTTATAATAACTCCACATTATCAATACAGTGAAACCTGTATGAAGATTTAGAATTCTGTGGAGGCAGAGAACAGAAGGAAAAGAAATAATATGAAAGAGGGAATAAAGATTAGAGCAAATATTGTAAGGAATTGGCTGGCTCCTTTCTCTGTTAACTCTTGTTAACATCCAGCTGGCAAAGAGCCTTCTAGCATATGAATGGGAAATCCTGCTAGAGGAAGGACTTTGCAACCTGAGTGAAAGAAGCCAGAGGCTGTATTAAGTACAATAGGCTGAAGGCAGAAGACTTGAGAACCATTTGTAAAAAGAAGATTTTGATCCTCTATATAGAGACATATTAAAACAGTTCAACAACAATTTTCAGTTGAAAATGCAGTTCCAGCAATATTAAAATGTTTTACTTTGTTCCTGCTTGACTTGCATATACTCAGGTGAATACAATATGCTATTAGTTTGCATTACATTTCCATGTTAATCTAAATACATCAGAATATTTCACTCCACAAAACAGTGAGATTGTGACCGTTCATCATAATTCAGTACTGAAGCAAATCTAGAAATTCATAATCTAGTACTAAAGCAAATCTAAAAATCTTGGAATTATCTCCAGTTACCATTTATGTAACCAAAAAGACCAGAGGACTACAGATAAAGGGAAAGATTAATGTTGGTGTCCAGCCTGTGTTATATGTCCCAGCCAACTTCCCAGTTTCTCTCCCTCCTTCCATCTGACCTCACCAGTTCTTGGTCCTAATTTGTCTCTGTGTGTGATTTGCCCTGGGGACAAGGTGTGATACTCCTGCTCAAGGCACTCTGACCTGCACTGTGCTCCTGCAGTGGTGCAGAAGCAGCAAGTGTTGAAACACAGGGCAAATGCTGACATGGGAGTCTTGACAGCCTGGGAATTGTTATGCCAAATTTATGAAACATGTGGGAAGTATAGCTGCTGCAGAAAGGATGAACAGGTGAAAAATCATGTTTCTCTTTTCTTTGAAATTACTAAACTCTTTTGTGTGAAATTTTCTGACACGCTCATGTGAGCATGATATCCAGCAAGAGAAAAAAAACTTGTCTGAGTAGAAGTTTGCCAAAATTGCAAACAACTGAAATCCTGTTCTTTTCAAGGAAAGTTTCAAATATCGATAGATACATAGCAATGATATTAAATAACTCTAGAGACTCTACATCTAGTTTCAGAGATCAAGGTATTTTTTCCTTTTTGGTTTAAAGGGACCACGTTTCAAATGTTGAGTACAATTTTTTTAAAGGTATAAGAAAGCTTGCAAAAAGTATGGAGAGTTTGTAAGAGCAATTGGATATTTTGTTTCAGAAGAGGGGGAGAGCATTGGATTGAAGTTGTTGTAGACAATAAAGTTGCTTTGGATGCTGATTAATTGATTTCTAGAGACTGTGTTAATAAAAAATTCAATTAAACACTTAGCCGCAAGTGAGGGTTATATGGGTTAGGTATAAAAATGTCTCTACCTTTCCTTCCAGCTCCAATTAGTGGATAACTTCCATGCTCATAGCTTAATTTCAAGGAGTCTTTGAAAAGATCTGCTTGCTTATTGAATTTCTACTACTTCTAAAGATTCAACCTCTAATTTGTTCTGAGGACTCAAGAGACCTGATCTTGTCTAGCCTTTTTTTCTGTCTTAACAGGATTTATGACAGTATGGACTGTTTTGGCAGCAGGCAATGTTCTCCCAGTTATGGGGTATGACCTGCAGGCAGTAGATGTTACAATAATCTGGTGAAGTAAAAGACTCACAGTGATATGTTTCATATCAAAAGACAAAAGCGTCATGTGATTGTTTTGCAGAAGGGAAATCACTAGACAAAAAATTAATCATAACCTGTAATGTTTGTTATAATAGTGACAGTACATAATATGACAAGTGCTGATGTTATTTTTTACATATGGTAAATGTAAGAGAATGAGTTAGGCTGAAATAATCTGCTTTAAAAGGCTGACAACTATATAACCCTCAGCCCAGGGAATGAGTTGTCTGTTATACAGGGTTTAGTTTGTTGCAGCACAACTTTGTGACCTTGGTGCAGTTTTACTGAGAAATTGTTGAAAGATAGGTATGTCAGAGCCGCATAACATAAGGAAGGTTAAAACCAGACAGACAATTGAGAAGACAACAGTCAGCAGCTCAATGGTTTGAAAGGAAAAACACTAACATGAAAACTTATTTAAAAAACACTTATAACACACTGAGAAAAAGAAATGCAGGGAAGTAGTATGTAGCAGCATCAGGAGCCAACCTTTTCCAAGTGACAGTGGAGGCTGACCCTTGCCTACTTGACCAAAATCAACCTGGGCAGTAGAGGCTCACCCAATGTCTCACTGGAGGTGGTGAGCACATTAATACTTAGTTTGTTACACAGACAGCAGATAGCTTGGGCTATTAATGGAAAAATAATGTTTTATGCTCTAAATTTTATATCTTTCTTGCAAAGTGTTTTTGTACATGGTAGAAATTTCCTCCACATATTAAAAGTGACCCAAAGAAGGAGAGTTAGAACTGAGCCATTTAATTATGACACTATGCTCGTCAAAACTTTTGGTTAAATGCTAAAAAAATACCTCTTAAAAGTACAGGTGTAATACATGTTTACTGCTCAATTGGTCAATCGCATTATTGTGAGTCATTAGTTTGAAGGAAAAAAAAAAGGCTTCATGTCTATAAAATGCCAGGTAAGGAATTACTTAATGGTATTAACCCAGTATTAGATTTTATCATCCTATTGAATGTATGTAACATACAGTTTCCTTTCAGGATGTGAAAATTTAAGGTTAGTAGTAGGAGGGAAAAAGAGCCTTTAACTGTGAATAGTTAGGCAATTGGACAGCCTGCCAAGGCCTGTTTTACAGTTGTCAACAGTGGCTTGTTCAGTGCTAGACAAGACATCATGCACCAGGGATGTGTGTAAACCACCAAATCAATCCCTCTGCTGTGCTGAGCTGGACTAGATGACTCACTAGAATGGCTTTCCAACTGAAATTATTCTTTATTAAACAATAAAATGTATGAAAAACTTAAAACTTCAGAAATGTGAGGGAAAACAACAAAAAAACATCAAACACTGGTCCATACCTGTAGTCCTCTAGTAGCAAAGCAGGTATATGTGTATGATGAAAGAATGAAGTGGTAATAAACAGTCCTGCAGGAAATTAATTTAAGTTCAGTTTTCTCAAAAGATTCTGTTTGGTTTCTTTTTTAATTTATTTTGTTTTGCCATTCTCCATTTAGTAAACATTATTTAGATAAGTAATTAGCTGAGGTTTGGTTTAAACAAAAACATGTTTATCAAAATGTTGTACCACAGAAGAAAGCTGCAAGACAAAGGATAATGGAATGGGGAGAGAGTGACAAATAGTGTAATGTGCAAGATGTGTCCCTAGAGAAGTTCAAGATAAACTTAACAACTAAAATGCATATATTTTACAGCCATATAAAAGAAGCGATCTCCATCCAGCTCTTCTAGACAAGTGTTCAAATCATTGAAAGAAAAATAGAAGTGTTTTTTTCCTCTTTTTTCTTTTTTTTTTCCCTCTTTTTTTTTCTGGGAAGCCTAATTATTGGCAGAGTTAAAAGCCAAATTGTATTGGTTTTATGTGGCAAGGTTTTGGTAGCGGGGGGGGTTACAGGGGTGGCTCCTGTAAGAAGCTGCTGGAAGCTTCCCCTGGGTTCGAGAGAGAGCGAGCCCATACCAGCCAGCTCTAAGACGGACCCGCCGCCGGCCAAGGCCGAGCCAATCAGTGATAGTGGTAATGCCTCTGTGATAACATTTTTAAGAAGGAAAAAAAGTTGGGACAGGGAGAAAACAGCCACCGGAGAGAGGAGTGAGAACATGTAAGAGAAACAACCCTGCTGACACCCAGGTCAGTGAAGAAGGAGGGGGAGGAGATGCTCCAGGTGCCGGAGCGAAGATTCCCCTGCAGCCCGTGGTGAAGACCCTGGTGAGGCAGGCTGTCCCCCTGCAGTCCAGGGAGGTCCACGGTGGGGCAGATATCTACCTGCAGCCCGTGGAGGACCCCACGCCGGAGCAGGTGGGCTCCCGAAGGAGGCTGTGACCCCGTGGGAACCCTGCGCTGGAGCAGGCTCCTGGCAGGACCTGCGGATCTGTGGAGAGAGGAGCCCACGGAGCAGGTTTTCTGGCAGGACTTGTGACCCTGTGGGGGACCCACGCTGGAGCAGTGTGCTCCTGAAGGACTGCACACCGTGGAAAGGACCCATGCTGGAGCAGTTTGTGAAGAACTGCAGCCTGTGGGAATGGCCCACGTTGGAGAAAGTTCGTGGAGGACTGTCTCCCGTGGGTGGGACCCCACGTTGGAGCAGGGGAAGAGTGTGATGAGCCCTCGCCCTGAGGAGGTGAAGCGGCAGAAAATAACGTGATGACCGTAAACCCCATCCCTGTCCCCCTTGTGCCGCTGGGGGGGCTTGGTGGAGAAATCCGGGAGTGAAGTTGTGCCCAGGAAGAAGGGAGGGGTGGAGGGAACGTGTTCTGAGATTTCGTTTTATTTCTCATTTACCTTACTCTGGCTGATTTGTAATAAATTGAGCTAATTTTCCCTAAGCTGAGTCTGTTTTGCCCGTGATGGTAATTAGTGAATGATCTCTCCTGTCCTTATCTCGACCCGCAAGCTTTTTGTTATATTTTTCTCTCCCCTGTCCAGCTGAGGATGGGGGAGTGATAGAACGGCTTTGGTGGGCACCTGGCGTCCAGCCAGGGTCAACCCATCACACAAATAAAGAGTTTTTATGAAAATTGAAGACTTCTCGGGAAAATGTCTCAGTATTAAGAGTAAAGCTTATGTTTCATCTTCCCTCCGAAAACTGTGAACTTCAGTCCCAGGGGCAGTCTATTAGTTTGTTACAGGGGTATTAACAAATTCTTCTTCTTAATGACTTAGTTAAATGTATCATAAAAACTATATGAAGTTGTGGGTTCTTTTAAAATAAAGGTCATTATTTTCTTGTATTGTGAATTCAGTGGATGCTACAAGCCCTGGTCTCACTCTCACAGGTGATGAAGGGTGGGAAAGCTTTCAGTGGCACCTTTAAGCTTTTTGTTGTTTACTTGTACCAGAAGATGCAGAAAGTAGTAAACTATTACTTAAATATTGAAAATTCTCATAGAGCTCTTTCTTTTATCATTCACAATAGCTGCCATTTCCAGAACGCCCTTCCTTTTCTTACAGCTTTCCCAGAGAAATCCTAAGCACTATTTATCAACTAGGTGATGTTTTCATAACAGAAATAGAAAGATAAAAAAAAAAAACCTTTCAAAAGCAGAAACAGTAATATGTGCTAATATGTGCTAATGCAGATCTTTATACATACAGAGACAATCTCAGATGAAAAAATTTAGCAATTTTCCAGTTAAATTTTGAATGCTCTTCACTGTTGATGTTTAATCAAGAATTCTTTTGATACTTCTTGTCTTTCAAAGATTTAGTTCCCATATGCATGTCTTGCTGTCAAACTTCTTAAAAAAAGTCAAATTTTAAGCCAGAACCTGAACACAATTTAATGCCTTATAAAGTATTAAAGAAAAAAAGAAAAAAATATTTTTCCATAAGTGTTATTATTGATTGATTTAGTTTATTTTTAATGCTTGGTATTCTCCACATAGGCTTTCACAAACCAGTTTTAACTGTATGCAAACAAGTTGGTTCTCCCCTTCCTCTCCAGGAGAACTTCTGTACTACTATTCAAATGATGTCAGAAGGAAATGTTTACTTTAAAAATTCTTAGTTATATTAGAAATCAGGAATACTGATAAAAATAATCCCTTTAAAGTCTCAGCTAGTTTCTTGTTTCCCAGCTAGTTTCATGTCTCTTAACTTCAGTAATGAAAACAGATAAATCTTTTTTAATGTTGTTTGCAATTGGTTTAAAGTTTGTTTCAGCTTTCTACTCCATTTATTCAGGTCTTTGCAAGTACTTTGGGAAAACAAATGAGAAATGTTTTCGTTAATCTTAGTTTCTGATTCCCTTTGCAAAAGCTAAATTCTAGAGTTCTAAGTCCACAGATGTCTATTCTTTTATATGCATGATGTATAAGAAGATGAGTATAGGTGAAAGCAAGTCAATATGACTAAGAGAGCGATTTGCTTGAGAGCTAAGAATTAGTTTTAAGAACAATGAATGCTTTCTCTGATATTAGCTAGATCATTTGACTGTGTTATCTCCTTTCACTTTCTCACCAATAAAATGAAAATGATGCTTAGACGTGGCTATGCTAAAAAAGCATGACTGTTTCTAAAACGCTGTTGCCCCAGCCCTATTTAAACCCTCTGTGGGTCAGGCACTCTCTTCACCTCCTCTTATCTGGGGGCTGCAGGATGGGGCTGGTTGGGGAGGGAGGACACTGCACCATCCTGATGGCCCCATGGCCCCTGCTGCCTCGGCACCCTGGGTCACCCTTGCCTGTGCTGTGACTTATCACTGTGTAAGACTATTTAACTTCTGTTGTTCTTATCCTCACAGGCTGTTGAATGCCTTGATTAGCATTTACCTGGATTCTTGTTGATTTTTGTAATACATTATGAGAAATGTGAAAAACCACAATTTTTTTTAGTTGCTGTGCCACTCAGACTGTCTTCTGCCTTGAGGGGACTTGATTACAAGTACACTAAATTAATGCAAAATACAGTATTATTGCAGAGAGACTGTTTCTAAGTGAAGTGTTACCCCAGGAGATTTTTAGATTAAAACCTGAGAATAAACTTGGAAATATTTTAATATCTGGAAATGGGTCAGGACTCTGTTAGAAAGGGTAAAAGCATGATGATTTATGCACCTGGACAAGACTTGAGATGTACATTTATGCAATGTTTCTGTTCACAGACCTACAGCTTTGATACTCTGAAATTTTCTGAAACTAGCTCTGATCCCAGCGAAGTCCACACAAGACAAAATTCAGCTTCAGATGAGTTTCTTTCTTTCCACTGCAAAATTTTGGCAGGATCACCAAAATAAGCTAGGATTAGCATTAGACTTTGGGTTTCAAATGCCATAATAGAGATTAAACATCTGCCTCCTCGACATGATGGTCCAGATGCTATGTCCAGCTGAGGAAGTCTTTCAACCATTAACTGCTCAAAAGGCAGAGGAAGTATTAGTCTCTATGCCCAGTATATTATTGTACGCTTTCCCTAAACATCTGCTGCCAGACCCTGATTCAGACGTGCTTTTGACGTATCTCAACTGCAGTTCTCATATTCTAGAAACTAATTAGAAATTCTAAAAACTCTCAGCTTTTCAACAGAGCTGCCACTAACAACCTCCTGGAAGACCATGAGATGTTGTGAAAACTTACAGTCCCTCTGTAATGCCTAAAATAAAAGCTAGCTGAACATATTTCAGGTACATGAAAATGTACATACAGACATGGATATGTAAAGCTCTATAAGCATCTGATATTGCCCAAGGCATGAAAGTCAGGTATGTTTCATGCACTGAAAAGTGAGTTAATGATGCTCTGTTTCATAAGGGTATTTTTAATTGATTTTTACTACCATGTTGCTACTTGTAGATCTGCAGAGCCATAGCATGGCAGAAGACTGAAATGTACTGAGGTTGTTTCAGTGGTGAGTGATTTTATTTGGATGGCAAATTTAATTTCTTTTTCTCTGGATGGCGAATTTGAGATGTAATGTAAGTTCAGTCATGTCCATCAAATCCAGCTATGCTGAGAGTGAGACTTATTAGGTATTTCATGTAATATATGCTGGCTTTGGTCCGATATGTCATTTATCTTCACTTGTGAGGAGACCTTAGAACTCACTTGTGGTAATGTCATTGATGATTTATTAGTCTCCTCATTTGTGAAGATAAATGTCATATCAGACCTCAGTCATCACGCCTTCCCTCTACATATAAATCCAGATTTAGAAAAGAGAGTGAGAAAGGAATAAGGGAATATTCCTGAATGGTTTGTGGTTAAGGGATGTCAAGCTTTCTGTGGTAGAAATTGGACATTTACTTTAATAAATCTTGTTGTTCGAACATCTCTTCTTTGGCATATCCCTTCAGGCAGGTGCCACTGAAACATTCAGGTGCTTCCCTTCATGCTGCACAGAAATTTTTTTCTAGGAACATCAGCAGTGATTGGTAAAAGCTCTTTTAAAAGCTTTACCAGAGGAAATGGCTGGCAGAGAGGTACATTTGTCAGATTCACAGAAGGGCAAAGTCCCCATTTAGAAATGAAACCTGAAAGCCACTTACGTGTATCTTCTGTCCAATTTTATGGGCTTTCATATATCACTCAAAACTCGAAGAAAAAACTGTGCTCAAAGCAGAATAAAACAAGACTGAAGATTGAACACCATTCTGGTTTATTTCTAAGCTTCTGTAGGTACTGTGTTACAAAGGATCACAAATCAGGTGAATCTGATTTTCTCTTTTGAATCCTAGAGACTAGGATCATTCCTTTAATGTGCAGGATACAATACCCAGAATGAAGTTAAGCAGTTGTGTGACAGGTTGAATTAGAAATATTACCGATACACCACTTGCCATGATGCAGATGTATAGGAAGCTGAAAGGGATACAAATAGTATCATTGTAATTTAAATCTTCATGATTTACTCTTAACAGACGAAGATGTTTAAGTTGTCAGAGCATCTGCTTTGTGGAGTGACTTTCTGATGAACAAATTAACCTTCTTGAGTCTGCAGTCTTTCTTCATGCTGGTAAAAGGTGTTTAGAGTTGGTCCACTTTACTTGGCCTGATGAGAATACATCATGAAATCTGTACCCACAAAGCATCTTTATTTCTGTGCAGAAACAATCAAACTACTGTCCAGAAGAATGTTTGTTATGTTGAAAGCTATCATGTAGCATCATGACAGCTAAGCTCCGTGAGGGCACTCATGCCTGCAACCTAGATGTTGCCTGTAAGCAGGATGGTTCTTAAGGCTTTAGTTTTCCTGCATTCATTCCTCCTGCAGGTCCAACAGATCCCAAGTTTGATGAACTTCTGGCCATGCTTCTCTGCTCTTAGGTATTTTTCAGAGGGAAAGAAGACAAGAAAAGAATCCTTTTTTGGCATCTTTTTCTTATGAAATGGACAAAGAACATTTTAAATGTATGTGTTAGTGTGCTTACATATAGATGTATGCACACCACGTCATACGGCATAATGAAACACTTGCCCCATGTATTGCAGTGATATCTTTCTTTCTGGGACCAGTAGATGCCATCCCAATAGGTAGAGTACCTTGTGTATGCCTTTATTAGTTGACTTTCAGTTATCATTAATAAGTTCTAAAGAAAAAAACCCAACATACAAATGTAAATGCCTTTTACCATATGTCTGTCTCAGTGGTATTATGATTTACAGGTGGTTTTGACCATAATGTACAGGTCCTTCACAAACTTTTCCTGTCAGAGAAACATGCATGTGTTATATTTCTCCTTTTCATTTGATATGATGTGATTCATAACACCTACAACCTCTAATGGGCCATAATGTATGTCAATATTCCTTCCACAGTACTAAAATATATCCAGAGTCTGCACAGCAGAAGTTAATCTGGACTGAATATTTGAATATTCATTTGAATAACTATTAAGAAAAAAGAAAACTTGTAGAAGAAAACAAAATTGACTTCCAAGCTTTTCATGCAGTGAGTTTGGCTGAGAATCAAAGCATGAATTTCTGAAAATTTTTTTTCTAGGATGAAATTATTAGTACTAAATACTTCACAGCATGAAAGGACAAGAAAAGAGAAATTATTTCCACTTTGTGAAAGCATTCTTTCAAACAATTTTCTCAGCATCCAGCCCTGCCTGTATAGACACAAGAGAAAGGGAGGGAAACATCCTCTTGTCCCTGCTTGTTGTTGTTCAGTTACCCTACTCATCAGAAATGTTGATGAAGTACCAATACTGGGATACCTCCAACTGTTGCTTCATTAAGACTGGAGTTTAATAAACAACTTGTCTGCAATGCTGTCTAAAACTCTAATAGAATTCTTACATTACATTACTGGTGTGCATATAATTCTTTGTGTTTTGTTTTGTTTTTTTCTTCAGAGATTGGTTAGATTTCATCTGGCAAAGCAATGCAACCAATGATAGTAAGATGTACCTTCTCATACCCAACAGGGCAGTACTTGGAATACCCACTCACCTGGAGTTTTTGTTTCTTGTCTCTGAATATGTCTATTATATCTTAGAAAAGATGTTTCAGTTTGTATACCTATTCTAAGTTCTAATTATTTATTTTGTATGAAATGGTAAATTCAGTCTGGTTTCTGTATAATTGGCTGGATGAAGTCAAACTCACAGCTACTTCAACTACACAATGTCAGGGATGAATTACACCACAAATACAAATTGCATAATGGGTATATTGATAGAAATAAATGACTATTCAAGATTTTGGTGCATATCTTTTTTCTTCTTGCAGAGATTTAGCTGGTGGACTGAAATCTCTAGATTAGATTTTGTTATATCTTGAGTTATCTATCCCTCAATAATTTAACATTTCAGATGTTGTCCTGGAGAGGATTGCTGCATTGCAAAATGAATCTATGCCTTTGCTGACTAGGTAACATGAAGGTATCACACAGGTTACTACAGCCAATTGAAATAGTAGCTATTTGATCAGACAACTGGAATTGCAAAGAGGCTGACACAGATGAGATAGGTTTTTTCCTTTTTTAATGGAAGGTTTGAGGGAAGTTAGAATACCTTCAAATGTAACAAAGGCTCAGAAATGGCAAAATAAGATGTTTAAAAATGATTCCCCAAAAGAGCAAGACTGAATTTGAACTTGCAGTATGCAAGAAGGTTTGTAGTATCTAGTGTATCTATGAGATGAGCAAGGTCAGAGCAGGTGCACTGAGAGGGAAGCCAGCCGATAGCTGAACAGAAAATAATAAAGAACAGGTTTTCAGCTGGAGTAATTCCCTGAATTGGCTCAAGACACAGTTGCTGGCCTGGCTGAAAGAGAATTGTGGGGATGGATGGGTCAGCATGGGACTGCTCTTTTCAGCATGAGCAGGTACATATACCAACTAAAGTGATGGTAGGATCACAGCCCTGAAGGTATACTCCCATAGTACTGAGTGTAGGTGAGTATTTGATATTGCTTTCCTCTGAGTTGCTATGGCTATGTTTACAGCAGTGCGAGTCTGATGGTTGACCATCCCGCTCCCATATCCTAGGCTCGACAAACAGAAAGTTGCAAGACACCTTGTTTAGATCATCAATGTGTTAAAATTCTACTGAATGTGTCTTCTCCTTATTTTAGGGATGGCCCTATATAAGCAGTATCTCAATATAGTGAGTCATTGACCATATGCAGTTGTTAACTGTTTTGGGTTTGTGTGATGGGTTTTTTTGGTAGTGGGGAAGGGGCCGAAGGAGTGGCTCCTGTGAGAAGCTGCTAGAAGCTTCCCCGGCTCCAAGTCGGACCCACCTCTGGCCCAGGCTGAGCCCATCAGTGACGGTGGTAGCGCCTCTGGGGGAACAGATTTAAGAAGGAGAACCTGTAGTGAGTAGGGGGATTGGAATGTGAGAGGAACCCCTCTGCAGATACTGAGGTCAGTGAGGAAGGAGGGGGAAGAGGTGTGCCGGAGGAGGTGATGCCCCTGCAGCCTGTGGTAAGACAGCAGGCTGTTCCCCCCAGCCTATGGAGCAGATACCCACCTGCAGCCCGGGGGGAAGCCCACACCACAGCAGGCGGATGCCCCCGAAGATGGCTGTGACTCCATGGGAAAGTCCATGCTGGAGCAGGCTGTGACTGAAGATCTGTGGCCTGTGGAAAGGCCCCACGCTGGAGAAGTTTGTGGAGAACTGTAAGGAGTCCACCCCCTGAGGAGGAGGGAGTGGCAGAGACAAGGTGTGGCAAGCTGACCCCAACCCCCATTCCCTGTCCCCCTGTGCCACTGGTGTGGAGGAGGTAGAGAGAACCAGGAGTAGAGTTGAGCCAGGAAGGATGGAGGGGTGGGAGGAAGGTGTTTTAAGATTTGGTTTTACTTCCCATTATCCTTGTTTTGATTTGATTGGTATTAAATTCAATTTATCTTGTTTCTTCCCCAAGTCAAGCCTGTCTTTTGCTTGTGATCACAGCTGGTGGGTGATCCCTCCCTGTCCTTGTCTTGACCCACAAGTGTTTCTTTATATTTTCTCATCATCATCCCACCAGGGCCAGGGTGGAGGAGTGAGTGAGCAGCTTTGTGGTGCTTTGTTACCAGCTGGGCTTAAACCATGACATTAACCTAGACCATGAGGTTGCTCTCCTTACTGTTAATTTTGAATTACAAGTAATTATTCTCTCCCCATCTAAGTTCAGACTGGTAGTTAACTCTTCGCTAGTATGTATTGCAACCGTGTTTTGGTGGTTATCAGCATATCTGACAAAACTTGAGTAGTTCAAAGGGCATGCACAAAGTGATCCTTCTCTATATTTCAGGTTTATTACTATCAAAAGATTATATCTAATGAGAGGTGTTGATTATAGGGTACACTCTCCCAGCAAATGTTTTAGAAATTTAAAATATCATTGGGAAAGATTGGTTCAAATCTTTCCCCAGGTATTTTAAATGCAATCCCCTAGAGAGAAGCAATTAATATTCTAAATGTAGTTGCCTCCTCTGAATAAGGTTTGACATTCCATGGTCTGGTGGTCTCCTCTTGGCTGGGAAGCATAACACTCTTCAAGATCCAGCAGCTTTACTGGATTATTCCTGAGAAGCATGAGTGATCACTAAGATACTGTAGCACATACAGATCTTTGATGCATTTGTTTTGATGGGAAAGTGCACACATTATAGTTTTTTTCCTTTGGTTTATCTTTGTTATTTTTTAACATAGCAATTTGCCAGTGAGAGATGGCAAACAGTAATATTTAGGGTTGGGGGAGTTTTGTTTGTTTTTTATAAATTAAATGTGTAAACCAGGGTCAAAATTATTTTCTCTGTTTTCTGTGCTAATTTTAGAAAGTAATTGTTGTTTGTATTTGGCAACGACTTCAGATTAATAGCAAATATGCACCATCAATTTGTATTGAAACTGTTGTTAGATAAATAAAAATTACCTGGCAAAGTGCTTGCTGAAAGTGCAAAGTCAATTAACTTGAGCATTGTTTTACATTCAGATGTAATTTATAAAGGATCAATCAGTGTTTTTTAATGGTATTTATGCCTCTTCAAGCAGCTATAGCACAGAGCTAATGTTAAGTACTTAAAGAACACTTGTAATTCCTATCATTAATTTCATTTATTTCAAATAGTAAATATCAGAAGTTTGATGACATCCCATAAGTGGAACTACTGCCACCAAAACTTTGTTTATAAATGTATAAAGAGATACATCTGGTGTTTTAATAGCACTGGGCCAGATCCTATTGACCCTTAAAGTAAATTTTTCAGTTAGCAGGACAATGTTTGTCATGGCCTGAGAATGAAACAGTACAAATTCATACCAAGAGGAGTACCAAGACCAAAATTTTAAAATTGGTATTTTATTTCAAAGTGTTATTAATTCAAACCACCTTTACAGCAAACATGCAGTGCCATTATCCCTCGTAACTATGTGTGTCACTAAGTTCTGCTTATTGAAGGTTTTGGGTTTTTTTTTTGTTGTTGTTTCTGCTTTACTGTGTTTATATCTTCAGTTTTTGTGCTCTCTCTGGTGGGGAGAGAAAGGGGAAGCAATAGGAACACAAGGTAGGTAGGAAGCTTCTAGGTTATGAAAACAATCCCTTTCAGTCACTATGCTATTCAACTGCTTTAAAAACTTACTGAGTTTTATTACAAACATTTAGGTTCTTTTTGTCTCCATTATTTTCAGTGAAAGACTGTTTCAAAATCTGAAGGCAGGAAGGCTCAGAGCCCATTTCCAAATTAAATCTAAACTTATTCATGTTCAGCTTATGTTCATTTGTTCTTGTGCCAACGTTCTTGTTTAGCTCAAGCGGTTATTTCTCTCCCTTGTGTTCATTTCCTTGTTTTGTCTAAAGACAGCAATCCTATTCCTCCTCATCCATTGCTTTTCTGGTCTAGAGAAGTAAGCGCTTTTGCTCATCTTTCATGAGAAAAGAGTCTTTTGTGGATCGTCCTTTGCTGTACCTTTTCTTCTTCAAATTCATTGTTCCATTTATATGCTCACTTTAATGGTGACAGAGCATTTTTTTTTCATCGTCCTTTAGGTAGCAGAATGAGGAGAAAGTTCTTATATGCTCTCCCTTACCTCCTACTTCTACTGTCTTCAGGTAGAAGTTGGCCTTTAGTTTGCCTGCAAAAATTACTAACCTCATTTGAAATCTAGAATGATTTCAGCTGAAAAGCTCACTAAGTCATCTTAAAGGGCATAGAAAAACACCCACTGATTTTTGCTGTTTTAGAAACATTATCTCATTAAGTTACTAAACAATTATGGGTATCTGAAGGCACAAGTAGAGACATTTATCCTCCCCTTGATGCATATTCAGGACTGCAATAAGCTCATTAGAGTTGGTGAGATTTATGGGTGTTTATAATGGGAATAACAGGCCCCAGTGGGTGGCAAAGGGGGAGCAGGAGTCTGAACTCAAGATTGGAAGCCAACAGCTTGAGTTCTAATTAATGCTGAGTGAACATTTTCAAACAAATAACATGTTCAAAAATTGCTGTGCTTTTGCTTGTTTTGTATTACCTTCCAGTCCATAATACCAAAAATTTATTTTCAGTTTACTTCTGTTGGGACAACCCATTTTTTTGTATGAAGAAAATGCTGCCAAAACCATTTCTGAAATACTCAGTGGTTTTGTGCCTTGCCAGATGTATAGAATTCTTTCTAGGCTGTTATTAGGGAACATAAACTTGGCAAAAGAAAGGTACCCTGAGTCTTTCATGTAAAGTGGATGGAGGGAAGAAAAGAAGCTGGAGGCTTAAGGGCATATGGACATTTTAAAATCTTCATATTGCAGACTTAAGACAAAAATGAGCTTTTGGCTAAGTACCATTGGAGGACCCTAGATCTAATTATATTTGTGTTCTTTCCACAGGCATTCTGAAAGATGTTGATTCACTGGCTGTCCATCAGACTTTGCATTCACTCATGTCACCTTTTCACCAAGTAATTGTGTGTACGAATGTGGCATTACTTTTGTAAGTTCTTGTCTGATCCTTTCTTGGATGACGTGATTGTCTGTAGAGATCCAAATGCATTTCCATATACAGCACTACTTATCATTTTGTATGTTTGCTGAGAGCATAAGTTTTAACCCAACATTCACATCTTTTCCATTTTCTGTAATTATTATTTGTGGGTATGGTGCATTGCTGTTTGCAAAGATTTATACTAAACTCTTCTAATCTACTTTTGCATTTTGGAAGGTTGTTGCAATTGGAAGACTGATTTAAATGGTTTGCCCTGAATTTCAATCATTTTTTGTGTGTATTAACTAAATTGATGTCTGTGTTGTCCCTATTAGGCCAATTTCTTCTTATTTTGAAGTCAACAAATATATACTGTTTGGTCCTTTTTCTCTGTTACATTGCCAGGGCAATAGCTGAATAGTTGCAGAATTGCTCCCCATGGCTTACTGTCCTCCTTACTGTGCTATGTATGTCACATTATTTCCTCTACAGCATCTGCCAGTTACATTTAACAAAAACCATGCTCTTCCTATATTCCCTCTTCAGTTGCTGTAAGCAATGCACTTGTTTGCTTGTGACCTCTTGGCCCTGTTTGCAAGGGCTGGGGTAGACATCTTGTAGCTCTCTTAGTCTATCTCGCAGAGAGTGAACAGGTGTGCTTTCTCCCCAACACAGTGTGCTTCTCTGTTTCCAGCAGCTGATTTTAATGTTATGCCTGTAAAGAAAAAGATCTTGCTAATGTTTTGCTTAATAATGTCTTTTCAGCTTGTACAGTATCTAGAAACAAATAAAAATAAAAAATAGCTTAGTTATGGCTCACATGGTGATTACAAGCTGTTATATCAGCATTTCCATATTTCTTTACTGCATCCTTTTAGGCCTTACTACCATTAGCTATCCCTTCCTGTCAGGGCAGGAAAGTGTAACTGTGACAATTATTTGCCATTTGACTTCAAATCTGCCATTTTAACTTTCTGAAGCTGCTAAATACTATGAAAATAAAATTTCTTCCACCAGAATAAATTAACCAGTATATATGCAGTTACTCCTCACGGACATGAATTTACAATTTGAGATATCTCTTTATAACAAGGTATATGCAAGTTAGAACTATATCTCCTAAGTTGTTTTTCATTCTATCAGGTTCCTGAGGTGTTTTTGCAGATAAGATTTAAACTGCTCATGTTTTTTAACACGTTGTTACAATTACAGATTTCATCATATCAATCAAAGCCATTGAGCATTATATTAATGCTATCTACCATGATCTACAGAATCATAAATATCAATGATGCCTGCCATGTATTTCTTCTACAAGACTGCAGGGAAGCAAGGGACCTCTGGGTGGATTATGTGTTGGTCTAATATTTTAAGTTCAAGTCAAAGGGAAAATGCATTCCCTATTCTGTTACAGTCAAAAAGTGTATGCATTCATTAGTAAGCATGAATGTACCTAAGGAACTTCTGGAAAAATTGCACCTTAACAAGGCATTTCAGGAAGCCTACATGAACACCACTTTCAACTGATACACCATTTGATCTCATAAAGTAAAAATTATTCTCAGAAATGTATGCTATTTAGCTTGTACCTTAGTGCACAGGCCTTTCTTATTTGGTGAGGAAATGATGGGGTTTGCATGGCAAATTAAAAAATCCTGAAAACCATATCACATAGCTGCTGATTACAACCAGATCTATGTGACTGCAATTCAAATGGTCTATAAGGAAAAACATGTGTATCTTTTAGTTTGTTTTTAACCTGAAGTACAGATACTCTGTCTATAATTCTAAAGATCTAGCTTTTCATCATTTCACTTTTTGCTATAGAGAGTAAAAAATATCTTGAGAGAGCAGGGAGTATGTAACAACAGCAGAGAAACTGACTTGGCCTTTCAGTGGTACTGATAACAACTGAAGTGAAAGTGAGTTTGATTGTAACACTCTGGACTTGATTAATCTTGAACAAAAACCCCCACAGACATTGATACCATTTAGCTGGTAATCAGCCTCTGTTCAGGGGAGGTCTAGAGCTGGATCACTGGTAGTGCTAATAGTCAGGTACTCAGTAAAATCTCTCTAGGGCTTGTCTGTGCTTTGATTTAGCTCAGTAATAGTGATCCCTCAAAAATATTACTCCAGTGTTTAAACTGAGACATGCCTACTGTGAGAGAGGTGTTCAAAACACCACAGGCCACAGTGCAGGTTCAGGTTCTGTAGGGGCTTATCTTGTTACCTGCTGTATTTAGTCAATCACCAGAAAACAGAAAGCCGTCTTTCCACTTATCTTTGAATTTTTTTTTATAATTGGTTCTAAAGTTAAATAGTAAAGAAATAAGCCTTGAACTTGGATGAAATCAGATATGATGCAGTTCTTCACCAACACATTCATCAGAAAAAGATTCATTTTCATGTCTGAGTGGATGTCTAATTAGTTGGGTGCTAACAATGTTTGGCCTCTGAAGATCAAGATGGCATTTCAGAAACCTCTCTGCTCTGCAAAATCTATGCCATGTCAGACAGCTTTACTTTCATAAAAGGAACATAAGTTAATATTCTAATTAAAAAAAAGAATATTCTAAGTTACAGGAAGTCCCCAGGGTGCTTTATGCACAGTAGCATTCTCACTGTATGAAGTTCATAAGGAAGTTTCTCCAAATTAGAGATTCCCATTTGGGAATTATACTACTCTGAAAAAATGGCATGCAGGTCTAAGAATATGGAACTGTCCTTGTCAGTCCTTAGCTCAATAAAATACAGAAGACATGCTGAAAATAAATTCAAAAAGGAAAAGTGTATCATTCTTCTTTCTTCATTTTATTCTAAATCTGGTAATTAGTTATTTGATTTTGCATTTTAGCAGACTGAAACATATCATAAGCTCCATCCAAATCTTGTCGGGTAGTACAAATGGATTTAGGTTAATCTGGCAAATATTGATATCCCACTCCATGGTATATGATGGACATAACAAAAGTGTAAAATTAATGAAAGTGTGCCTTTTACTCAACACAGTGTTGATGATTGACAAACTCTGCAGGTTTTTCCCTCACTAAGCTGCAAGGGACTCATTCAGAGAGGCAAACCATGAAAGCCAAGTCATGATTCAATCAAAGTATCATGAGAAAGTGCCAGGCAGAAATTTTGTGGCAGGCACAGAGCAGCAAGAGTGACTTAAGGACTGAAGGTTTCATGGCAGATATGCCTGCCCACCTCTTCATTTACTACATTTCTGACCTCAATCTTGCAATGTTTTCTCCCCAGAGGTCCCGCAAGAGGACCAAGAGTGCCAAGAGCTTTTAAGCATAATCATGAGACTGAGCTGGCACAGCTGGACAATGGACAATAGTCTCTGACCAGGAACAGAGAAGACATTCTCGTGCAGGAGCAACTTGAAATGCTACAGCTGAACCTTCAGGAGCTTGTCTGCCGGTGATGCCGACTAGCTTCCAAAGGCATTCAGGTGCCTAATGTCCTACTGACACTCACCTTTCCTTCTGCTATGATAATTTTTTTCTCTGCTGCTGTGCTTTGCCTTCATTGAAAGGTTCAATGACTTTGTCTCTAACATTGACATTCAGCAGTGAATAGCAAAATATCTTCAGCTTAAGATGAAAAATAGGAAAGTGCAAACCTGTGAATATAAATGAGTTTGTAAATTCCTAGAAAAGGATCCTATTTTAACCTTTTTCACTTCATAAAGTGTCATAGAATTATATTATAATTGAACCTCTGATTGAAAGTCAATACTTCATAAAACTAAGAGATATAAGGTAATAATTAAAGTAATTAAGCAGGCAATTGTTGCTGAACTTTTAAACTTTCACAAGGAGAAATGCTATAACATATGAAGCCTGAAAAAGGGAGGTGAAGTAGAATTACTGGAAATGTTAAGGATACCATTAAAAACTAGTCAACCTAAAGAAAGATGACAGACATAATTAAGCATAGACCTGTTTCTGTGCGCATACTGTTAAGTATACAGTACGATTGGCTTGAAAATAATTACTTAATGATAGTTTAAGGTATGTTGCACCTCCTGGGGCAAAATTTTGCAGTAGCTTCTGACTGCCCTCTGTCCGACTCCAATCTAATTATATGTAGCTCTCTTTTTCCTACTTGCCTTTGATCTGTAGACACAGCAAGAGGAATCACTTTGTCTTTAATATGCCAGAAACCTATCACTTTTGTATTGTATGCATTTCTTTAATGCTGCTACAATCCAAAAGGGCCATTGGTGTAAAGTGCAAAAAGACATGAACACAAATCAGGGCAAGCAAATGCATGCAAATAATCTCTAATACAGAAATGTTCCATTGTAAATTAATATTAGCTTATCTTTATATTACATTGTAAGAGAAAGAAAAGAAATTAAGGGAAAGGAAGATAGGAAGGGATGTTACTACAGCACTTTGGCCAGAGGCTTATAAGTGTCACTGATCACATTTTAATGTTGAGATTTTTATGCATTCAGGATATTAAAACTTCTATTGCATTTTCAATTAAAACCTCATATGGAATACAAGTTGTAGTAATAGCATGCTCTCCAAAGAAACTGATGTATGCACATTCTGAAGAAATGGGAATGCTTTAAATTTATAAACAGAGAGGTTTGCTTAGAGAATTAGCTATATGAACATCTTCTGCAAACATCCTGGGACAGTGCAGACTCTCATTACATCTTCTGTACTAAATTCCATTTCTTGAATAATCTCTGTCTCCTGGGCAATTATTCATTACCATTTAAGAAGAAAAGGCATGTGCTCAATGTCAAAATAAACATCTAGTCTCTTCGGAGAGGGAGCAGCATACACTGAACAAGTGGTAAATGCTGATCTAGAAAAAGATGATGTTTGGGCAAACTTGGGTGAAATTCCACCTCCGCTGAAATCTCAGCAAATTTTTCATGAGCCGTAATGGAGTACTGAGTGTTGTGGCTAAGGCGCTGAGGTATATAATTTGTGCCGCATTTTCTACTCAGGTGTCTTTGACAACTTGATTGCCAAATGAACTGATGAATTATTGGGATAAAGTCTGACATGAACAATGTCTTTTTTTTAAGATAGTAGGAGAGTCTAGTTGCTGACTGTTTAGCTCCTCAGCAGTTTAACATCTTCCCATTAAGCATTCTTCTGTCACCTCCTTTATGAATCTCAACTGTATGTTCAGATTTTATCCAGCAGATTTAGGCAGAGGAATTATTTATCCTAAATGGAAAATTTAATTGCATGTTTTCAAACACCATCCTTTTCCATAACTGGACAAAGCCAAAACTTTCTTAACTTTTCCAGGAAAAGGGAAGACCTAGAATAACATGGTCAGGTCACTACCTTTTGTAGGGGAAATCAAGGCTTGGGTCCCTGTTCTGGTGTTCTCTTAAATCCGAGGTAACTTAAAATACTAGATGACTGTGCTGGATGAGGCTGCCTTTTTCTGAAGACATCTGCTTTAGGCATTCATAACTGTTCATTTGATCAGGTGATAAAGTTTCTTCTAGGATCAGTGTTATGTCCTTCCTCTAGATCTCCAGGAGTACCTGTGTCACGTCTTCATGGCTTTGTAAGTCTATCAGTCTGCAACTGATGTAGGTCTGTGTTAGCATGTGAATGGTGATGACTCTAGATGGATTAAAAAAAAAGATGATTTGCACCAGTTGCTTAGTCAGGTTGCCTGGTAGCACTTACAGCACGATGATTTCAACCAGCAGTGGTCTCCAAGGTAGTCTCTGTGAAAGGTGTAGCAAGCTCCTGAGACCTCCTAAACCAAAGACTCAAACGCCACAGTGACATTGTGGCAGATTTATAGCTACAAAGTTCAACACAACAGATACCTTTCTAAGTAATATTTCTCCCCACTGGCAGAGCATGGTAGTGCAGTGCATGGTAGTGCACTGCATATGAAGGGACGCAGACAGACACACCTACAGAGGAAAGAGACAGATGAGCTACTGGTCATGACATAAAACTCAGGAAGTTAGCAAGCTGAATCAGGAGTAACCAAAAATACTGGTACTGTAAAAGCAAGTGGTTCATTTAATAGGTTCACTTAATAGGTACCAGAACATGACCCTTATTCCAAATGGACTAAAATTTGACTTGCAGGGGGGAGTTCGGTTTCTCTTAAGGGCAGGAGTGGTAGCCAAGCAGTGGAGAGAAGGTAAGTCAGAGGCTGAAATACTCTGCTCTGTGTATTTGTGAAAATAATAGCCATTCTTCTTGTGACTCATGTTTGAACAGAGGCTCTCTAGAGTGAAAACCATCATGCCCCACAGAAACCATTTCCATCCTTTCCTATTATGCCTGTTACTCTCATCAGCTCTGCAATCTAAAATGCTGACATAAACCACTGAATTTCTGCCAGGCTGGTGACTCTACTTGCTACTGCCATGACCTCCAACTTGGGAAGTGCTGCCCCAGGTACCAAGAACCCAGACACAGTGAGTGTTTGCTGCCCTGCAGCCCCCCAATATACCCAGGGACCATTTGTCCAGCAGGGACTGCCTGGGGCTGTCAGCTCCTTCCCCGGTGGCACTCACAGAGCTGGAGCTCAGACAGGCTGGGCAATGGGCACTGGTAAACCCAGGTCAGCCCTGCTCAGGCCAAGGGCAGCCCAGCCACCCCCTGGGACCTGACATAGCCCGACACCTGCTCCCAGCAGTGGCAAAATAACCACTCTTCCTGGGCTATAAGAGTCTCCTTTGTAGAAATTTCCAGCATTGACATTTTGTACCTTCATTTAGGAGAGAACATTTCTAATATGTGAGAGCAAGGAATCTGAGAATGCACTTGATGTCTACACAGTGTAATGACTCACCTTCCTGGAAAGTAAAAGACAAACCAAAAAGCTTCAATTCCAGGAAGTCTGGCCTTTTGCAATGTGAAAAGCCAATTTAAAGTGTTAACAAGTTTTAGAAAGAATATTTCAACCTTCAGTAACGGAGGAAATGGATACTTCTGGTACTGCAAGAATCAGAAAGGAAAAAATAACTTAGAAATTCAAGTGAGGGTTTTGTGTAGAGAAGAGGAGAAAAAGTTAATCAACTTGTGAAAGAGACAGTATGTGAGGGAGAATCTGTTTATAGAATTTCTGCTAATACAAGTCCATAAGCTTTTAGGAAGAAATCATTGTGATTTATTAATTTCTATTAATTGTGCCATTCTGCAGAGATACCTTAGGACATAGTAGATCTCAGCACAAGGTTTCAGATCAGTTTGTGTGACAGAGAGGTTTTCCTAGCTCTTGTTACATTTGTCCCACTTATTGTTCAAGGCATTTGAAGTGTAGTCTGGATTAAGAGTACAGACAAGTGCATGCTTTGCCTGAGGCTTCAGTTCTCACTAATAAGAAACTAAGTTTATAAAGGCAATTGCATGTATTTCATGACATTGTTTATTTTATCCTAACTTTAAGAGTGAAAGAAGACTGTAGGGCTTAACCTGACTAGAAG
Source organism: Haliaeetus albicilla (assembly GCF_947461875.1). Taxonomy (NCBI): domain Eukaryota; kingdom Metazoa; phylum Chordata; class Aves; order Accipitriformes; family Accipitridae; genus Haliaeetus; species Haliaeetus albicilla. Next base: position 22,329,314 of record NC_091488.1, read on the forward strand.
CTAGTTATAAACTATATAATTAGTAGCGAATTATTCTGAATTCAATTTTATATATTGCAGCTTTTGACAAGAGGTAAATAGAACTAAGTAGACTATGATAAATAAACTGCAAAGAATAGAAAAGTTTAATTAAAAGCAGTCACAACCAAGCCTGATGCCTCTGACTGGTAGAGCCTATCCCCACTTACAATATGTATCATAGCAATGTGCTCACATAAACTTACTTACACATAATGAATCACCATGCCTAAGATGAGTCAGACAATGAAAGATAGCACAGGTTATAGTGACACATGTAAGTGTGTAAGAGGTTGCAAGAAAAATTTTAAATGTTAAGATATACTTGACGGTTGATAATTTGGCAAAGAGGAAAAAAATGCCCTGAGCTGAAATTATTCTGGTGCCCAGCCTACATCATACCAGTAGAGATTAGCTTAACAGAAGTGTTATTATATTCAGAGACAGTCACTCATGGAGTCTGTTTTATTTTCTATCTCAACACAGCATTTATTTAAATGGGACAATGGTAAGATGTAATTGTACAATCCCTGAGACTTTTCCACATTTTAAAATCAACCCCTCTCATCGTTCCTTCTCTGCTTTAACTGTCCACTAGGACTAATTGAAAGAGAAACTGGAATACATCTGGCCTCAATCAGTATTGCTGTTTGATTGATTAAACAAGAGATTGAGGGAGTTTTGTTTATATTTAAAACCTACTGCTGGAGGAACCTTTGGATACTAGTGCTGACAATTTAATGTGACTTCCTAGTCCTGCAAACAAACAGCTGGACAGCAAAATCCCTTTAGTACCCAGTAAAAGTGCATGCAAGGGGGGTGCAAAGACAGTGAATGGGAAAGAGGCAAATAGGACTTGGAGGAAAAGCAGGGAAAACTTACTTTTTGTTTAGCTTCCTACCACTAAATTGGGTTTTTTTCCACTTTTTCTTGTGTTTGTCTCTGGGGTTAATTAGTGCAGCTGTGACAAAGTGCTTGAATTAAGAAGAATTTAATTAAACTGTGAAAAGACTACTCACTTGTGTTTTCACTCTCTCTTTCTTTAGCAGAAGAATAGGGTATGTAATTAACACCCGGAACAGGTTGCATTCAGAGTTAGAAAAACTCCAGTGGTGGGGCCAGACTTACTGTTTATGAAAAATAGAGCCTATTATCCTGACAGGATATGTGTCAAAAATCCAAATTAGTTCATTAAAAACAACAGAATATTAGTAACACCTAATTCTTTGTTTATTTTTCTACTTATACTGCCACGCTATGAGCTGACTCCTCTCTTCTATGGCCACTGCAATTGCTCCTACTTCTGCATAAAATAACCACGAGATATGTTAAATGCTGTTGGAAGACATATCCATGATTCCTTCCTTTGCTGGTCTACTGCTCTGCTTTTTAGCCTTTCAGTGATATTGCTGTCACAGTTCCCTAGTCCCAACCTACTGATCTGACAAAACCAAAACACACCCCTGCCTCACCCCACCTCCAAAAAAACCCTTTACAAACCAGTACAAGAAAGACTTATTTCCCTTCTAATTTCAAAATACAAAACTCTCTGGAGTGTAAATAGTTAGTCTATGTTGTAACTTTTCTTTTTTTCAGGCCTGGTATCTTTATCAGTTGATTGACTCTTCCACAAAACACAAATAAAGAAACATCTGCTTCATCAATTTCTGGAGGCTGTGACTGGAGTTTTTTAAAGTAGTGGTACTTCACACAGCAAATACAGCAAGAGGTATGCTCTCCTTTTAATTTGCCCTGATACAGATCTAATATTGCCCAAGGAAATACATTTTTTACCATAACAATGATAATTAAAAAGCAAAAGAAGCTGCTTCTATTCCATTTTCTAACAATAATTAGCAAACTACCCCATCAGCTTATATTTTTTTTTCAAACAACAGCTGAAAGTAATTTTCAAATGTGATACGAAAAAAATGAGTCTCATGTAGCCCAGTGTTGGACTTTTCTTATTTATAACAAAAAGTCTTTGCCCTTCTTAATACTTGTATTTCAACCTTTTAAATCTACTTATCTTTGAACAATGGAATTACAGAAGCAATTAGGTAAATTCAGATATAATGAAGGTAAATGCAGCTCAGTTGTAATAAATGGATCTTACTTTGCATTTGATTGTAGTTTGTTTCAGACTGTAAATAAGCTAATTCTGTTTATGTTTTTCTCTTTAAAAGCAACCATATTGAGTCAGACTTTCAAGACAGCTCAAATCTCACAGTCTGTCTATGTCCAGATAAAGTTCTTTAGAAAGTAGGCCAAAGCATTATGTGGAAATCTGACACTCACTGTTAAACCATAGCTGTATTAATCTTTGCAGTATAATTTACACTAACAGACTATGATATTTTTTTGGAACATAACTGTTAGTTTTCATCGTCTTCACAAGGTCTGTACTTCTCAGATGCAGTCTCAACCTGCCGATGGAAAGTGCTGTATGTAAGGCATCTGTAATATATTTTTCTATCTTGACATATTAATCTCCCCCAGATTGTGTAAAAATGGAATGGGGGGGGTCCTAGAAGTCAGATAGGAGATGATATGTGGGCCTGTCCTTTGTTTCTGAAATAACACAGCATAGGACATGTATACAATGTGCCTTAAACTTTCCTCCAGCGTCAAGGCTACCTGGTACTATGTCTCTCCATTTTTATTTATTTATTTATTTCAAATAGACCCCAAATTGTTTATCATTTTTTATGAAGCTGGACTGAAAGGTGTATTAGTCTAAACCACTGAGTGGCATAAAGAAGCCAACGTACACATGAGTCTGATTCTACCTTTCCTTTCTGTTATTTATGGAAGATACACTCTTTCTCTGAAAAATCCGAGTGCCTTTTAGTCTTAAAGTTCTATGCCAATATGTGAAGTACAGCTATTTGCTTTTATTTGCATAAGTAGATTGTTTTCATGAGATAGAGGGAGTCTGCTTCATGACTGGAAGTGTCAGTATGTCTGTGCTTTAGGACAATTTTGGAGGGAGAGAGGGAGGAGGAAGACATGGCTGGTATTCATTTTTTTAATATATCTCTAAATGTTCTGTGCTCACTTTGCTTACTGATTTATACTACTTTTTTCTTAATTTATTTAGCTGATTTAGTCATATTTCTCCCTATAGTTGTTTGTCCCCATTTTTGTCGTCTTTATTCCTCATTCACCTATTCTCACAGTAAATAATTTCTATTGCATTTTGATGGACTGCTTGCCATAGCATGCTTAAAGACAGCAATACTTTGTGTTACTTTGTAGCTTCCAAGTACTTTCACAATATTAATTATATTATCCTAGCTTTTTTTAATCCCTGAAATGAAGGCATTTATTTTCTCATTTAAGGAGTGGAGAATTGAGGCATGACTTTTATTTAAGCAAACTGCCCAAATCTGACATAAATCCTTATAGTGGACTAGAGATGTATTATGAGATTGTCTTTCACCTCACTGATCCCATTGACTGGTCTAGGCTGTGTTTGCTGTCTTCCATGTTCTCATCAGATTAATTTTCTTATCTTTCCTCTGGTCCTTTTTAATTTCTTTTGTCTGGGTTTCAGCACTTCTTTGAGAAGATTGAAAGTATTATTTGTAGAAGAGATTGAAGATATCTTTTTAAATTTTAAATATCTTGCAATGCTCTGATAATACAATTGGAGTGCTGGGCTTATAATTTTCATTTTGTGTTTTGTCTTTAAACAGAAGTGAGACTGAAAGTATCAGAAATAGATAACCATAGAGCTATGTTTGCTGTCTCTGAATTTGTTTTAAGGTATTATGAGAAGCACCTGATTCACATAAATAGTTTTCTATTTTGCATTAGGTTTTTTAATATTTTATTCCCCTTAAGAGGACATCAACTCTCTTTTCTGAGCAGAATTTATATTTGATGAAGTTCTGTCTCCTGGTGATCACTTCATTTTGTATTTCAGAAAATTCTTTATAGTAAATTCTTATGAGAATCACTTTATTGATTATATCCTCCTCCTATTCTTCCTATTTAAAACTGGTTTTATGAAAACATTCAAGCTATTCTAGTTTGTTCACTCATCTATATTTGGGTATAACAGAGAAATTATCATACTGAGTATGCTTAAGGTGGAAATCTTTTAATTCAATTCAAAGTCATGATGTGAAGGAAAGGGATTAAACTATGGTTTGATTTGTTTCTTTGCCTTTTCAGGCTCTTGTGTTCTGGTTTTGGTCTTCCTTTTTCTGTACCACATACTGTTAAGTTTTGGTTAGTTTATTAATTTTCTGTTACTGAAGTTGTGAAGAGTAACTTCCCAGACTTCCTGTTACTAATGATACCTGGAACAGAGTATTTAGGATTTATTAGAGTCAGACAGTTCACACTCACCGTGAACACAATGGACGCTTTGGTCTCAGTGTCATGGTTTAAACCCAGCTGATAACAAAGCACCACGAAGCTGCTCGCTCACTCCTCTCCCCCCCGGCCCCAGTGGGATGAGGAGGAGAAAATATAAAGAAATGCTCGTGGGTTGAGACAAGGACAGGGAGGGATTGCTTTCCACTTTTGGTCATGGGCAAAAGACAGGCTCGACTTAGGGAAGAAACAAGATCAATGTAATTTACTACCAATCAAATCAAAAAAAGGATAATGAGAAGTAAAACCAAACCTTAGAACACCTTCCCCCCACCCCTTCCCCCTCGCTGGCTCACCACCACTCCCGGTTCTCTCTGCCTCCCCCCCGCTAGATGGCACAAGGGGACAGGGGATGGGGTCAGTTCGCCACACATTGCCGCTCCTTTCTCCTCAGGGGGAAGGCTCCTCACGCTCTTCTGCTCCAGTGTGGGGTCTTCCCCACGGCAGACAGTTCTCCACAAACTTCTCCAGCGTGGGGCCTTTCCACAGGCCACAGATCTTCAGTCACAGCCTGCTCCAGCATTGACTTTCCCATGCAGTCACGGCCATCTTCGGCGGCATCCGCCTGCTGTGGTGTGGGCTCCTCCCCGGGCTGCAGGTGGGCATCTGCTCCATGGGCTGGGGGGGACAGCCTGCTGTCTTACCACGGGCTGCAGGGGCATCACCTCCTCTGGTGCACCACCTCCCCCTCCTTCCTCACTGACCTCGGTATCTGCAGAGCTGTTCCTCTCATATTCCAATCTCCTCCCCGGTGCAGGTTTCCCCTTTTAAATCTATTCTCCCAGAGGCACTACCACTGTCACTGATGGGTTCCGCCTTGGCCAGAGGCAGGTCCGACTTGGAGCTGGGGAGGCTTCTAGCAACTTCTCACAGGAGCCACCCTTGCAGCCCTTTCCCCCACTACCAAAACCCCACCACACAAACCCAAAACACTCAGTCAGAGGTCTTTTAAGAAGGAACTGGAGAACATCTGGTCTTTGCTTTCCTCTTTATCTTCCTAGCTGGCTTCTCACAAATGGTACCAAGTTGCAGGAATAAGTTCTGCATTCCTTACAGCTTTTGGATGATGAAACTCCTCTGCTATGTAATTGGTGGGATAATAGGCAGCTACCCTATGTGGTAAAAAGAGGAAGGGAAACCATGGTGGACTTTTGCCTTCTGTTTTCCCATTGTCTTAATGGAAAGAGAAAATGTCAAGTGTATTTAGAAAGCCACCAATATGAACAAACATAGTATAAAAGCTATGCAATGAACGGTAGTCATGACAGAGAGCAACTTTTGTTGTTGTGAGGAAATTTTGCTATGTACAAGAAAAAGAAGATGAAGGGATGGCTTTCAAGAGCAGAGATCAAATTCTTAATCAATGTGCAACACCCAGGTAAGAAAAATTGTTTGCAAAGTATCCCAGTTACTTCAGTGTCCAAAGCAAGTAAGTAAGCAAGCAAGTCACGTCACGACCAAAGGGGTGCGTGTACTGTCTCGTAGATAATTTTGTTTGTTACTTTTGCTAAGAAATATTTCATTCTTTCCTTCTATCTTTATAAATCCCATAAACTTCCCTAGGATCCTGTAGTTTTAGGTTCCTCCACTAACCTTGCCAGAAGATAGCAATTTTCTTGTTATTGTTGCTTATTTCAAGACTCTTGAAATAAGATCTCAAACCAGCCTGTGCATCTTCTGTAGGAGTAAGACTTTTTGTTAATGTAGAGGATTTCCAGGACAAATGTGCTGGGGGAGTAGATTCTGCAAGAGTGACCCAAGGTCCTGTTATATGAAGCATTGTGTCTTTAGGTATAGAACGTCTTAAAATTATGAAGAGGTTTTGAGGGATAAACCTTCGGTTAAATCAGACTGGTGAAGAAGTAGAAAGAAAACTTACTAAATTAATTTGCATTAAAATTTAATGAGAAAAATAAATGTTTCTCTTGGCCTGTGTGCTTTGGCAGAGGTCAGCTGCTTTCTCTGGAGATCTTAATGATGAAACATGACTGCATAATTCCTTCTTGGAGTCCTTTGTTGTCCAAAATCTAATCTTCCCCAACTTACTTGTGAGGTAGTTTGTAGATTCCTCTCAATAACTCATGAACTTTCTCACCTCTTTGAAGATGCAAGTGTTGCTTCTGGAGTTCAGGTGCTCTGTATATCTTTGCAGTCCCAAACATGCATGTTATGAAAGTAAAGGAGCCCAGTGAAGTGTGTTGAACCTGTGCTCTTTGCTTTTGATAGTGAAAAACCAAAGACTTTTGCAGTCTGAGGAATTGTAGTATTTTATTTGCTCTGAGTTGTAAATTAACTCAAAAAGCTTTCTAAAACAGCTTCTGTTGTAGAACCTCTAGAGCAAAGGTCTTCTTTTTTAATACACATTTTGGCACACAAACTATGAATTGCTTTTTCTCTATGTAAACACTACATAATAGTAACATAGTAATAATAACAATAGTTCATAGTAACAAGGCAACTGTGCACATCTAAATTTCAGGTGAACATTACTCAGATGATTACAATTGAGTAGAACTCACTTACGAGGTAGTGCAGCCATAAATTTTTTGGGCCCATGAAGTAAATGATGAATAGTTAAAAAAATTATATTCATATTAAAATGTGTCTGTATTTTATAAATATTAGCAATTTACCACACAGGACAGTTATTTTGGGGAAAAGTGGGGTAATGCTACAGCAACATTTTTCTCCTTTTGATTTTCCTTAGCTTGGGTTCAGCTGAAACAGTTCATCCTTCTCCTGGGAGTGGAAGATGGAGTAGGACTATGGCTGGACCTTCCACAGGTCCAAACCCCCGACTCTGCTTGTCACCCCTTGCTCTATGTAATCTTTGGTTCAGGAATCTAATTCCTTACAGTGTTATGAACTGTAAAAATCCTGATCTTAGGAACCGTTGTTTTTAAGGTTTATTGCTTCGGTTTAGTTTTATTTGTTTTGGTTTGATTTGGGTTTTTGTTGCTTTTTTGGGGGTTCAATCATTTTCTAACTTTGAGTAAGGCTGGCAGTTTCAAGATTAGGACCCCATTCTTCTCCCTTAATTGATTCAAAACAATTTATTTTTTTTTCCCCCACAACTATAGAGTAAGCTTCTGTTTATAGACCATTGACTACTATGACTCTGCAACAAGAACATTGAATTCCAGTAGTGGGCAGTGAAATGTCTCAAGTAAAAATGAGAATATCTATTTAGACACCAATGATGAAGGTGCCCAAGATACTTAGTCTAGACTTTTTGCCTCAATTTGAATTCCCACCTTATCTTTGTTTAGGACTTCCTATCTAATCTTCATATATGTGAGTTTAAGATACATTAACCCAGCTATCACAGGGAAAAGCTGCTCATTTTACATAATTAAAGCAAATCAGGTTCAAAGTGGTTTTATTGATTTACTAATGACATGCAATTAGCTGGTAAACAGTGAACTATACCTTCAGGATCAATATGAGTAACAGAACGAATAAACCATGGTTCTGGCTGCTTACAAAGTGTTAATAAACACCCAAATCCCAAAGATTTTTCTCTCTCTGACACACATAGGTGCACACACACATACACACATACATGGATGCGCACACAGAAAATTAGGGGCATCCCCACATCCTGAGCAATGTGAACGACAAGCACACACCCCCTTTCTGGGACAGTAGTGTATGTGGGCGATCCAGCTTTGTGTGTACTTGTGCTGTTCTCTAAAACCTGCTAATTCATGAGCCACTGAAAAAGCACCCCAAGAGTCAGCATATACACACCTGAGGTGTAGGTACTAGCTGTGTTACCCCCAATGTTGGTCCCCCAAACTGGAATTCAGAGGCCACTCATTGCATTCAGTGCCCAGCAGTAAGGCTGCAAAGTCTGGCCAAGGCAGAGGTCCCCAGGGTCAGTGGGGTGTCTCTGTGTGTGTTTGTGTGTGTGTGACTTCTGGCAGTGTCAAACTGGGCCTCGACTTCCACTCCCAGGTCTCTTCCCTCACTTACAAATTTGCCTGCTTCTTTTAGATGTCTTTTCAGGCCAACTCCTTCACTGTTGCAAGGGTCCCATTGTATTTCCTTGGTTACTCTTTAATCTGCCTGATGATCTTCCTCTTCAATATGATCAGCTTTGGGCAGACACTCTCCCACACAATTTTGGTTATTTGATTCACCCATGTTGTTGACACACATGTTCCTCCTGTCTTAGCAGTTGTTGTTATCCAGGCCATTTTGCCAAGGGTGGGCTGTAATAAAACTCCCATGTACAACCTGCTTGTAATAAATTAATCTTTTCTGTAGTAGATTCATAAGTGATCAGAGGTTACCTTGCTTTTAAAACTTCACTTTTTGCCTCCTGTGCTTTAGAATATAAAATGTTATTGCAAAACATTTTTCTATGTGCTTCAATAAAGGCTTATTTTCCAAGAAATTCTAATTTGTCAGTTAAGATACTGTTTAACAGTTGTATAATCTTTGCTTTTATGGACTAGATCTCCAGTAGCCACTTGCCAGTTGAAGTTATAATCATCTAATAATTACAATTGCAATTACAAAGCAATGTACAAAGAATTTTCGGGCTCCAATGTAAAGAAGCCAAAAAAAACAAACAGGCAAACAAAAAAACAAACAAAAAACCAAACAAAATCCCACATGAACTGCTGGCACTTAGGCACCAAATTCTGTTGATAACTAGTGTAAATTTTAAGAATCTACCATGGGTGCTATGTGATCCTTAGGGCTATCAGAAACCATAGGCAGTGCTTTTCAAGCTTTGATGGAAACATCAAGGTAACAAAATTAAAATCAGTTTTGAAGAGAAAACTAATTTCCTCTGAAATGAACTCAGGTTTAGGATTGAAGACGTTTCAGCTGTGGTTTTAGACTTATTCTGAACTTTATAGGAGCATGGATATTTGCTCAAAAAGGGGAGAATACCTGTTAGTTGCAAAACACTGAAAGGATTTACAAAAGTGTTTGGAGATATTTTTCCCAATTAGTCACTTTGCCCTATAGAACACATATTTTCTGATATATACATTCCTTCACTCCAGTTTAAAAAACCTGTAACCCACGATTTTGAGAAACCTTAGCAATTAAGAGCTTGCTTATGTTTCAACGGACTGTCAAAAGTATTTTGTCAACTGCTATTTTGTAGAGATTAGCATTTTTTAATGAATTACTATCACTGTCTGAAATAATTTAATACTAATCCTTCTTTTCTGTTGTCTTCCATCTTCAATCCCTGATCTGTGTCTATGTCAGATGTTGTATGGGTCTGTTTATGTTTATTCAGTTCCTTATGGGCTTATTCTCTATTGTTTTGCTTTTTTGGAAGATGAGTAAAAGAGCTTTTTTTTTTTTTTTTTTTAGTTTACAGCTGGGATTTTATGTGGCACAGAACTGTGTAATAGCATCTGTGCATATCAGCCCACCATATGGGTGGGAGGGAAATAGCTTAATTCAGTGCATATGCATGAAGTCAATGAAGACTTGACTATTGCTCAGCTACAAATCACTAAACGCTACAGAGAATAGTAGGTTGGGGAAGGGTTACAAGAAACCAAAGGGCAAATATGATCTCAGTGGTATTATACTGTTTCCACCTGATGTTTCTTCAGCATTTATCCAAAGCAGTGACTCAGCAAGCACATGTCTAGTCAGAAAATCATTAAAGGTTAAAGCTTGACCAATATGAATGAAATTACATTGACTGAAAGTACAGGTGAGGGCTCACAGGCTTACTTTTGTTCCAGTGAGACAGAGTATCACTTCACTGATTCAGATAAAGGTACCACTAGTCCCAAAGTAGTTTCACTGATAACTTATAGACAGAAGTCTAAATCTTTTCTGACTTCTTTTTTTTAAACTGCCTTTGACTGTTACTGCTTTGTAAGTCCTTTCATCCGTTATCACAATAGGTCAGCTTTATATCCAATATTTCGGGCATAAGGGACTTTAAGTATATGGTGACTTTTACACAGATTTGATTTGGAGAGGTGGATATGTATAGGGTTGGAAGAAATAAGTCCATCATCTCTGAGTTTTAGCTAATTTCACTTGTTAAAGTGCTAGAGGTGTTGAATGAATCTTTTGTTTATGGCTATAACATAGCTGATGAAGAGACAAATACATCACTGGAGAAGATAATTAATTCTTACAGAGTTCAACTGACGTCATTTGATGTGAAATAGTTAGCCACCGCTGGGTCTTTAGCAAATATATGGCAATAGGCAAAGTCTAAGTAGTCTGCCATCTCAAATAAATAACAGGTTAGGGAGCACTCATGAGGAACCTGACAGCTGATCTTGGTCAGGCCGGGGAAAACTGCAGAGGAGATGTTTGTTTCTGTAGGTCATATTGTATCTCCAAATATTAGCTAAAAGTGTCTTCCTGAGCAAGAACAGAATATGGTTGTGTGAGATGGGAATAGCTACAATTGTCTAGAAAAGGTGGAAAGCACCGAATGGTTGAGGTTTGTCCATGTCACTAAAATGTATGCCTGTCTATTGGGGTTTTTTGTTGTTTTCAATAGGACCTTTACCTGTGTTATTTAGCCTTACAGAGGGGAACTGAAAAACTTAAGCCTGCTGAATTTTGGTTGTGCTTTGGGTGAGTTAATAGTTAGTTTTTAAGGTTTTCGTTTGAACGTACAGAAATAGACAGTCATATTTAACAAAGCTGAGGTAAATTATAAAGAAAAGTTTTCAGATTGTGATTGTATGATGTCTAATACTAGTCACTGGGGAAAGTACATAAATGGTTCTTGGATAAGGCATGAAAACTCTCAACCTCCTTCTTCCTAGCCAGCATCACAGAACTGGACCAGAGTCAGATACATCCTTTCCTTTCATCTCTCTTCAATTTTGAATTATTTTCTACACAGTGGAAGATGTATTTTAAATTGCATAAGCTATGTAAGGAATTTAAATTGAATGTCAGTCTTCCAGAAAAAAAACCACTTCAATAAAAGGCTGTGCCTCTTTCTCTGGGTTGCATATAAAAAGGACTAGGTTCCATCTCTAGGGTATGTCAATAATAACAACTTTGGCGAACTGTTTATTTTCTGGGATACGTGAGATTCTTCTTAACATGCCTATTCCTCAAGATAATGCTTTGCATATAACACCAAATAAAGTGTTTTATCAAAAGTGTGTAACACATGGCACCATGTAGCACAGTGTGGAGGTCAATTCCTAAAAGAACTTTATAAAGCTATAAATAAACACGTAATTCAAGCTCTATGCTAATGTGGCTATACTACTTGCCATTTGGGAGTTACCGTGCATAGTGGTGTATGTGGGAGCTTTTTATTTTGTTATATGAGCATGCTTTTGTATTTCCAGGAGTATGTACCTGAATGTGCATACACTGCAGTGTTGGGAGGCTTTTGGTCTGCTAAATTCTAAATTCATGAGTCTAAAGTGAGTTTTGGAACGTTAGCCATAAGTAGTGCTGAATGGAAGATCCCCTCTTGAGTAAGTCTTTGGTGCGCAGGGAAAAATCAAAAACTCAAAAAAACTTTGACTGAAAACCTTTCAGGAGGAGAGTCTAGAGTATTTTAATTAAAAAAAAAAAGGAAAGAAAGTAAGAAAGGAAAGGAAATCTCATACAGTCAAAACAACAGTATTTATTATATGTAGAATTTGATTCTGATGAATTCTAGTCATGATATTGTAATACATAATGTGAGAGGATAGTTGATAGTGAAAATGTAAAAGCTGCAGACATCATAAGATGTGTATGTTAAAATTGATGGTGAGTTTTCCTTTGAACTGACTTTCATGTTTTTTCTCTGGAATTGACATGAAGTTTCTAAGTTTACTTATATTTTGTGAATTATGGAAAGAAATTTTGAAGAAGTCTTTGCTCATATTTATCCTCTTATAATGTATTTTGGCACATAGTCTGAAATTTATTTATAATTTTTAAAACAAAACCAAAGTGTCTTGGTGTTCCTAAAGTAAGATTTTCATAGGAAAGGTGAACAACAGTAAACTTAGTGGAAAGTTCTCCTAATGGCAGGATGAAGCAATGACATCCCTTGACTTCTGAAATGCTGCCCAACAGAATCTGACAGATGAATGATCTGTAAGCTTCACTTCCTAGCATATAAAACACAATAAAGTCATGTGAGGTGTGAATAACAGTAGAACAAGCAAACAACTAGTTTTCATTGAAGCACAATGCAGTGTCATACAAAGTATTAAAGTCCCTAGCAGATGGACTTCATTACTTCTTATTCAGTATCTTTGAAGTTATTTTAAGGTTGCACACTTCAAAACCTAAAGTCTTGTTTCACAACTGGATTACACAAACATCCCAGACAGAAGACACAGTGTGTGTGTGGGGTGTGTTAAATATTCACACAGGTTCATTTTTTTAATTTGCTTTACACTGGCCTACCTAGGTGAAACAGATTTTTGTCTAAAAATACCAAGACCATCCATTAACAAAAAAAGACAATAGAGAAATTTCTTTCAAAAATTAACATTATTAGAGGGATTAAAAGAATAAAAAATATTTAATGAAAATTCAATTGAAAATAATAGATAGATAGGTTTACTCTTCACTCAGACTCTCTTTCAAACCAGCTTGTGTAAGTACAAATAGTGGAAACCCACAGGAGAATTTCCTATAGTGTCTGTGGACACTAACCTTTTCACTACTAATACTACCAAAGAAGTTTAGGGACCAATATGTTTACCTACATTCTTCTCCTGTAAGTCTGAACAGATTTATGGTAGAAACCCAATGTAGGTTTGTACACTTGAAGCCAGAGACAATGTTTGAAGAAGACTCAAGTTCAGAGAGCTAAAGTAATCCATACATCTGTACAGTCAAAGATTTGCACTGTCAAAAGTGCTTGATTCAGATAAATTCACTGTCAATAAAATGTGCTTCAGACAGCAACAAGAGTTTTGAAAATTTGAAGCTGTTCATTTCCAGATTGCTTTTTCCATGATTTTGTGGGGGTTTTAAGGTGTATAAATTATGTATTATAGAAATGTATTTAGTACTTAAACACACACAACTACATGAACTTCTGAAAGATACTTGTATAAAGCACAAGTGCAAATGCAGGCTGTGGGCCTCATCTACAACCTCCTTGTTATATCTCTTATCATAGATTCACCCTGTCATGTTCAAAAATCTACAGCTAATGTAGTGGCAGCAACCCCTTCTCCAGCTGAAAACATATTTAGACTTCACCTTTCTCGTTGCACACCTGCCTTTTTTATCTTAAAATATAGGATGAATATCTGGGAGACGGTTAAATAGATGGTCAGTTTCTGTTCAAATGGGGAAGACTTTCACTGGGAGTTGCTGCACAACGTGCATGTGAAATTCAGCCTTTTTCTCCATCATTGCTACTGGTGGTACAACATCAGCGCTTGTACAGGGGTAGGGTGGGATGTAATGCAGGACTGGCAAGGCTGGGCAGTCTCACAGAGCCTGAGGATCAGTGTGGGCCATCTATCCCAGAGTGGCTCTGTGAGGCTGCAGAAGGCAGCTTCAGGAGTTGCACTGTCTTCTTCACTCTGTAACTCCAGGCACTGTTAACAGCAACTGGATGAATTGACTGAGCTTCTCTTTGGTTCACTTCTGGTTTATTTCCCCAACCTTATTTTTCATGTCTTCCTATTTTCAGGCTGCTGAATACCATCTCATCCTGTATTTTTCTTTTTTTTTTTTTTTTAAAATGATAGCAGAACTCTCCTGTATGCTTCTTTCACAGCCTTAGTGTGAAGAAGTGGAAGAAAGGGAGACTAGCTAGATCATTTGTAAACCTCAACTTTACAGCAGAAAATAAGGTGGAATATAGATGCTATAGTTTGATTAAACCAGTGGGCATAACAATTTTGATAATTTTGCTTGTTGCAAAATAGAATTATTTTGAATTATAGTGTTGTTGTGGGTCAATTCTGGTAGGCAGCTAAGCACAACGCAACTGCTTTCTCACTCCTCCCCCTGCCCAGTGGGATGAGGGAAGAGGAAAGGAAGAGTAAAGGCAAGAAAACTTGCGGGTCACAATAAAATGGCTTAATAAGCAAAGGAAAAGTAGAAGAAGATAGAAAGAAAATAAAACAGAAGGGATGCAAAGGCAATTATCACCACCTCCCATGGGTAGACAGATGTCCAGCCAGTTCCCAAGCAAAAGGTGGCTAATCCCCCTAGACCTCTTTCTTTTCCCTTTCTATTGCTGATCATGACGTTATATCTCTTCAGTTAATTCAGGTCATCTGCCTGGTTGTGTCCCCTCCCAACCTCTTGCACACCCCCAATCTATTCACTGGGTGTGTAGAGTGTGAAAAAGAGAAGGATTTGATGCTGTGCAGACACTATTCAGCAATAGCTACAACATCAGCGTGTTATCAGCTTTTGGTCGCAAATCTAAACCATGGCACCATATAAGCTGCTATGAAGAAAATTATCTCCATCCCAGCCAGACTCGGTGCAACTGTGATACATAGGAAATAATGGCTGTAATCCGCAGATTGTGATATTGTATTTCAGACTGATCTTTTTTTCAGACACTCCACTAATGCGTATATGAGTCTTAAAAGTAGATATAGTTAACAAAAGTAACTCTGTTGTGAATCTTAGATATTTAAGATTTCTTATATATACATACATATATGTTTATATATAGACACACATAAGCTACATACAGTTCTTCATATGCATGGCAATGGAAGCATACTTTATGCTCTCCTTTTTTTTCCTTGGCTAATATTCTTTTGGGTTTTCCTACTTGAGGACAAGTTCTGTTCAACTCCCAGCTATTGCAAAGTACTTTTATTTAAGACAAGAATAAGCTAATCTTTCACCTGCAAAAGTAATTTCAGCTGATCTTTGCTAAAAAACATCAGGCAAGACACCGAGCAAAAACTGTCACCAGTAGAGAGGAGGGAGTGATATCACATACTTTTTACAAAAAACCCAAGGGTAACTTTATTAAACTCAGTGGAATGGGTATAAACCAAAATTCCTGAGTATCGCGTTCTAACCTTGTAGATAGCTATTAGCAGCTTGGTCCAGGCACTAATAAGGCTGGAAGTAGCATTGTGTACCATACCTCTGTTAAGGGTGTTATCTAGTCCTGTTTTGTAAGACTCATCCAAGCACTGCCCTCTGAAACAAGAGCCATCATATAAGGGAAGTTGTCAGTTATGTGGTAGCAACCACTTTTTCCAAACTGGGTCTAAGGACCCTTCTGTTCCCAAAGCGTACTCCCCTATGAAATGCTGTTAAGATATTGTCCTTGTCTAACTGTGCCTTAGGGGGAGTGTGGAGTATGTTGTTGATACTATCCCCGTTAGAGCATGACAGTTACTGTTGCCTGTTCTCTTGGCTTTGATTTCCAATTCTTTTGGTTCAATGATTTCTGAATTAAATATGTCCAGATGCTGTGTTTCATTTATTGTGGGTGCTTGTGTACACAAAAAAGTAAGTGTTTGTGTTACTAACCTTTATGCATTGTAGGTATAATGGAAATATTTAAAGGTAGCAAAACCAAGATAAAACCCTTTAAATGACCCACTATGATTCTAAAAGTAAAAAAGTGTAATAAAATGCTTTATTATTCTAGAATACATATGTATCTTCTAAAATATGAAAATAAATTCATTCTTGTAGGCAAACTATACAGCAGTTCTCTACATTCACTGTCACTGCAAGTATCGCCATATGTATCTGTTAATTTTTCTTTTTCTTAAGAATCTATTTCTATATTTCCAGCATCTCATGTAGCTTTCCTTAAAATATATGCCAAATCTATTTTTTACCCCCTTACACCAGAAAAAAAAGATAGAAAGGATGTGTATTTGAATAGTTCAGCACTTTTTTTTTTTTTTTTTTGAATGATGCTTCAAGTTCTAAGACACTGTATTACTTTTCAATTTAGTCTCTTGGAAAAGCTGCAGTCTGGTAAAATTGACACAAATATACTATTAACAAAGAATTTATTGATTCACTTACCAGAATATACATTAATAAAAATAAGTCCTCACTGCAGCTTGAGAAGTATTTTGTGAAAGAGGGGGCACATTGTTAGAAGGATTTTAAAGCTAATTGGTATGATTGTAATGATTTCAAAAGGCTGTTTCACAAAATCATTAATGCTGGAAATTAATCTTTGAGCTACATTAGCTCAAAGACTTGCACTTTCTTCACACTTTGCAAGCACAACCAAACTGCCATTAAGTTCAAGGTGCCCTCCATGATGCTTCATCAGAGAAGTGAATTCATTTAAGAGTTTTGTTTCAGCAGTATGTAGCTATAGACAGGATAGTACCCTATCATGACTGGCAGAGTAAGTGGCTTCACAATGGATGTGCATCCACGGGAGTCAGAAGATTTGCAAGTCACAGCAGGGTTTAAGGTCACCCAGCTGACTTTGTAATTGTAGCAGTGTTCTTATCTCTGACTTAAAACAGTTCTTCTTAAGCATGATTAAAATGAATATACAAGCCTTAATTATGGATTTGGAGTTATTGCACTGTACCCAAGACAAACACCAGTCCTTTGAATTCCTTTTCCATGTTAGCAGTTCTTTCTTATCTGCCTCTTCAGATACATTTTACAACCTGGTTCCAGGACCACTGTTTTACCTGTCCCTAGCCAATGCTTCTTTATTCCCTTCTGTATACATTTCCTTAAAGATGCACAGCAGCTGACATAGCACTTCTTCGCCTGGCAACTGCTAGAGAGATAGGCAGCTGGAGCGACTGATCCTGTAGATAGTGGCCTCTGCTATCTCCATTCCGGCAGCAAATTATCTAGACTTCCCCTGTTGGCTTTTCTTTGCTGGTAAACTAGAAATGTCTTTGAAATAAGATAAGTAACTCTCTTGAATAATATAAAGGCAGAACCAGAAGTAGAAGTAGAAGTAGAGAGAGATGTAACAGTCAGAATACTGGGCTAGGAAAATAACACCTGAACAGCTGTAGAAGAGGAGGGCAGTTTAATTATTCTTGCAGATAGACACAATTGTTAAGATTGTCTATTTTAATTTGATTTAGATGTGTCCAAATATCCTTTTTAGTCCTTAACCACTGGCTTTATTTTTTTTTTCCTACTGTTGCTGTAGGAATACAATCCTGTACTTTCCTCCCATAGTGGAACTTTCTCCCATCTGAAAGAGCCATCTGATGGTCTGTGGGAGGCTTAGGAACTGAGGGAGTCCTTTGAGACACCCTCCCTTTCTGTCAATAGCTTACAATATTGATGCAAAAATGCATTTATTTTTCCTACACTTTCTGTCCTCTGTGACAGTTGTATAATACTTGATTAAAAGAGTTTTCTAGGACTTTAGCAGAAGTATGTATTTTGCCATATGTAACCCTGCAGAACTACTGGTTACCACTGGTTTTGTTCTTTCATGCTGCTTTGCTAGAAAATATTGCCATTTTTCTAAGGACATCCTTTTTTTTTTTCCTGAATGCTTCATTTCTAAAATTTCGTCCTGGGTATCGTCCAAAATTCAACACGTTTCATAATAAGACTTGGCACTGTGGGAGCGTGCTTAACAGGAAGTTCTAGATAGCAGTGAGGGTGACTTGGTATTTTATTATCAGAGGGTACAAGAGCTGAGAACAGGACTGATCTAACTTGCTCAGTTTGCCATTCTCTAGAAGACTTTTACAGAACTGTCTCTTCCAGAGGGATTTCGATAAATAGGAAAAATCAAGCCCAAATAAGGTGAATTAACCAAAATATGCAACATAAATCTCCCACCCCACTAATTGTCCCCAGTTTATCCTCATTAAAACAACATCAAACAAATATTCTGTGTGATTGACACGTGGTCCTGTATGTTCTTGTAATTTATCATATGCACTGAGTTGACACTAATGTTGAGATCTCACATAAGCACACAAATTTGCCTTTGTATTTTTTTTACAATATCTCTTTCAAATATTATTTACAAAATACAGTCAAGCAATACTGACTGAATATAATACAAATTACAGATGTAACTCTGCGTAGTCACTGAACATGGTGATGATGGTCAGGCTAGCTCAGGCATGCACCAGTGCTGAACTAGTTGTCTGACAGACAGTGATGTGAAAAGGGCAGACTGATGGACAGGTTTGGAATAACCTCACGGAGGAACATTCTTTGTTACACAGTCAGTTCGCAGAAGGTTTGTCCTTGAAAGTAAAAAACACTTGTGCATTCTTAGTCTTTACTGTCCAATTTAAAGCTTTTGTACATTTTGTTAGTCTGCTATAATGTGGATTGGCTCATTTGTTGTTTGGATATAGGTCACCCAGTCAGTGGGGTTCTCTTTATAGGCCTATCATTGAATTGGATGGCTGTGGGATGGGCCTTACTCTATTCCGCAAGGTTCAAAAGCAGGCTTCATGACCTCAATATCTGTCAGTAGGTTTGTGGGATCAGTAACCTAGAATTCAAATATATCCTTAGCCTAAGAATTTTTTTTTTTTGGCTTTTCCATTCCTTAAAATACAACAGAGGAGAATTTCAGCAAGAACACATTCTTTTTTCCTTTTTTTTAAAAATGTGCACATGTATCTCAACTTATTCTTGACAAATGTGGCTGCTGGCTATAAGTTTATCTTTAACACAAGTGGCAACATGTTTTCTTCAGTTGCTTTTCAGATACCAATCCTTACAGCAGAAATCATGCATGTGAATTCTCCTGATGAGATAAAATCAAAATGTAGGACTGGCATGCATATGTGAAGGCAGATCTGTCAAAGTCAGAATTCTAGATCTAGAATTCTAGAATCTAGAAAATATGGAGCTATGAGAGAGACATGTTTTTTCTATGTTTCAATGTACAACAAAGTTTCTTCTGGAAAAAATATTATTTTATATGATTTATGTACATCTTTAAAATCTAATCTGAAAGTCAAATTATTCTGGGAGCGAATACTATTCTTCTGTTCCTTTGCTTTAGGTGCTTAATTTCTAGATATTAGATTTTGGTTGTTTTTGTAAGCCTATAGTTGCTGCAAGCCTATAGTTGTTCTACATAGTGTGTAAATAGAAGCACTGGCTGTGTGGATTTAAAAGACATTCATACTATTGAGATAAATGTTAAATTTTGCTATCTTTTCATCTGATTCCATAGATCTTTATTTGGAGTCCTACATGAGTAAGGACTGTTGGAGTAGACCCAATATATAATATACACAGAATTAGTGTGCTATTAATCATAATTTTGTTTCTCGCTAGCTCTAATTACAGTCATTATACTGTAGTGGCATATTCATAATTACATAGCCCAAGAAGGTTAGTGAAAATCTTCAAAAATCTGCAGGGGTGCCTCTGGTTTTAGATGTCCATTTTGATTTACCATATGGTTCAGTGTTTAGAAAGCACTTAATATCCTTCAAACTTAATTTTCTGTCTTTGTATATAAGCATTACAATGGAGTCTTAAATTACACAGTTGCATGCTTTTTTAATGGAACCTCTGCCTCATTCTTGGTGGCAATCAGTGGAAAGCCCCCCTTAGTCAACTGGAAACAGCATGACCTTATGTGATATTTCCTAGCATTTGAGAGTATACTTGGCAAACAAATACTTTGTCATATATATCTTCATCTAAAAATAAGACCTTTTTCCACATCCTTCAATATTTTATGATTGGTGTAAAGATTACTGAGTAGATTACCAATTTTAACATCGATCTACATTAGCTCCAAATGTGAGTTTTGAGAAGTAAAGTTTGCTCGTTACACCATGAATAAAACTAGTATTTATTTTTCTGATCGTTATCTGCTTCTGAACCAAATATTAATTACATTTTCTTTTCTGTATGGCTCACATTCATACTGTGTTCAAATTTCCATGTGTTGCAGCATGCAATGCTGTAAATTGAAGGCAGCTCTTTTCTTATTTTGGGAGGGAAATATAGTCATTTATTTGAGTAAGGATGATAAGGGGGAAAGATTGCTACTTCAGAGCACAAAGATTTGTGCTTAGATGGGTTTGAGAGCCTTACAAATAGCTACTGTGTAGAATTTTTCAAGGACAGGACAGTCCTAACATTCTCCATGGCAGCAGAGTGCTGCACTGTGACCCAGGCCATAGACAAACATAGGTATGTTGGATGGGTATTTCCAGGTATCTATCCATTCTTGTTTTGGTCTCTGCCATTTCAGACAGTGCATGACCAACTTACATGACAAAGCTTGCTCAAATGGACAAAAATGCTTCAAATTATCTATCTGGAATATATAAGTAGGAGAGTGCCTGGCAATGAGATTTCTGCCGACTAAGGCTGTGGCTCCAGTGGCTAATATTTATAGCTAAATTCTTATGTTTTGGAGTATATTCATAAACAATAAGTTCATTGAAATAATTTGAGTCAGTTTATAACAGACTTCTTGATATTAACATTTTTCTAATTGCTACTGAATTTTATTATTGACCAATGGATTATCAATAAAGTACTTTTCTGTCCTTTTTTTATAGAGAAGTATTAATACCTATAAAACCGTTACTCTGGTTTAAATTTGCCAGACTGTATGGGGTGATGAGGAGGATTCCATGGGAAAAGTAAAGCGCTCGTGTTTCATACCAGTATGCCTTTAAATGCATGGGTCTTCTTCTTAAAATACAGGTTCTCATAACCCTGTTCTCCTAGGTTATCTCAAGCTAGCTTTGGGATTATGTGTAGACAGTCATTTCCAGAAATCTACTATTAATCTCACTTTGTCTTCTAAGATTTGAAGTTTAGGTCAAAAGTACTGACAGAGTGAGCTACTAACATTTCAATTTGAATTCACTTCAACAAGATATTTTGTCTAGAATGGTTTGGAAGAGTACTGTGATGACTTAAAGATTTCATTGTATAAACAACAATGAAGAGAGAATATGAGATCCCTATCATTAAAATCTTTCCTAATGAAAACTGTCTTTTACACTAAAAACTCTATCACAACTTGGAACTATTCAAAGAGAAGTGCTACAACATAAGGAGGAAAGCTAAGTCACTAGTAACCAAGACAATAGCATGAAGTATGGGGTTTGGGATTATTTTTTTTTTTAATTAAACTTAACTAGTGCTCTTAATTACTTTCAGCATCGGATGGACCCAATATATGGAGGGTTTGTGTTGTAAACTTGTGAAAAACATCAGTAGACAGTATTATGGCCACATACTTTTCAATCTGATCTTTTAGAGTGTTTGTTTTTTGTTGGTTTGTTTTTGGTTTTTTTTTAATTTGTTTATATGAACTCCTATTTTTTGACAATACATTATAAAATTCCCAGTAACTCTCACTTGTGAGTACTTCTTTTTCTGGGAGAGTATGTTCTCTTGTTTGTTTAAAGTATCCTGGCATTCTACTTCACTTGAGGGAACTCCTACAACTAGACTTTGCAGGGTTGTTCTTTGGGGTTTTTTCCCCATCCCCTCAAAACCAGGGGAATGACACATGAAATTTTCTGAGCATTCAGAAACCTTTCAATTAAGTCTGAAGCATGAACAAATGAAATTACTGTGACAAGAACAGATGTACTTGGCTTTCCTGCCTTGAACAGTCTCCACAACAGCAGCCAGTTTGGCCCGAGTGCAGTCAGTTTTGTTTGAGACTTACGTGGTAATCTTTTTGCAGAAGAAACATTCAACACAGTATCTGAGCAGAGGTAACTCAGATTCACTGAGCTGCCAAACAGAGAAGCAATTTCAGTAGTTTTCTTTATGATAGAAAGAGAAACATTTTTCTGAAGTCATGTGATTTAACTGTTGTGAACACTTTTATGTATTAATGAGTCTTACTCTCAGCATAACTACTTTTTTCACTAAGTTTACTTGAATATTTTAGAAATATCACTAGGTGATCATGAGAAGGCAAAGTGTATTTTATTTGTAGCTATATTTATTGGAACTATGTGGACGATACAGATCTCTTTAATGTGTAGACTTGTTACCTAATAACTGTATTGTAATGTGTGGACAATGGTATGTGGGGAGGTATTTTGTCTTATTTGCTTATTAGCTGTATGAGCTTACTGTCCTGTCAGAAGTTGTAATTTTTTAAAGAATTTTTAACAGTTTTCACAGATGCAATCACTAGTCTTTCAACGTTTAACAAAATTAATTGAAACTTAATTGTTTATTTTTTATTCTTTCTTTTCAAAATGCTTTCATGTATCCTACACAAATTAATTTTAATTTTGGGTGTATTATAGTGCTTAGCAATATTCTCTGATAGGGATAAGGACTGCTACTGAAGGCAGCATTACATTTTTAATAGGAAAATTAACTTTACAGGCTGTCTATTGTAGGTTGGTATAAGTGATGTGAATAAACAACAGCTTCTTCCAATTTCTAATAGAAAGTTGTAGACCAGAAACTGTTAAAATCTAAACTACTTAATTTATTTTGAAGAAATTTAAAAAAAATGAGATGCAATGTCAACAGCTTCTTAAAAGTATGGTCATGTTTTGGCCTTCTTTTGCTTTATCCCAGTAATGTGAAACAAAGCTAAATATACTTAAATCATTTTACTGGGATGGCCTAAAGGTGCTTAAGACAACTATAATCCCCTTCCAAACTGAGAATTCCTAACATGCCCTCAATGAGAAACTGAGTATCATTTTAAAAATCTTTAGGGCAAAAAATATAAAGATGGAGTTGGCTACCCCTACCTCATGAAGCATCAAATGCATTTTATGAAAGAATCATGTGAAAAATGAAGGATGGGCCATAGAAGGTAGTAAGTTTCATGTTGTAGATAACCATAGTAGAGTAGAATTAAGTTCTGTAGAATAGTTAGATGATTCTGATTACATTTATTTTTCATGACAAGTGTATGTCAGAACTCTAACTTGTGTTGCACTCATGTAGTTAAATTTCTAGGCCTGGACCTGGCCCTTAAACTCTGCTGTGATTCCACATGTTGCATGCAGAAATCTTCTTTATTCTTTCTAGACTAAAACTTACAAAAGTCAAACATTTCTGCTGCAGTTTCTGAATCCAAACATCATTGCAACTGTCCAACTACACTTAGCTTCTGTCTTTAAAAAAAAAAAATAAAAAAAAGCTATCCAGGTAGCTGTTGAAAGCATCAAGGGTAAGTTACTCAGTGCTGCATATGTAACAAGCTGAAGATATGGATGTCACACTTCTCACGTACTGCAGACAATGAATCCAGAGCTGTGTGCGACTGTTGTTGATCTAAGCTATGGCTATTGATAAATGGAAAGGCTTCTGGTAGGCAAGGTAACAGAAAGCATTTTGCTTCCTGAGCAGGCCAGCAGCTCACAAACAAGTGCTCCATGGGGAAAATAATTCAATTCATATAATCATCACTGGTTCAGGAGTGGAAATAAAAGAGAACAAAGAGATGATGAAAGTTAGAATTTGAAGGAATTGACAGGAGGTTGGGTGGCTTTGCTAACACCCACAAAGCACTGATGGCACTTGTACATTAATCTTTTGCTTTATTCATGTTATTAATTTAAAAAAACCCAAACATTAATACATTTCATTTATGGGAGTGAAATGTGTTGTCATATTCACTCTGAATATGTTTCCAGTATTTTTTTAACTTTAACCTTGATCTGCATGTTCACCATATATGGGTATAAATTTAGAAGTCATGAAGTTGTTGTCTAAGGTAGCTGAAAATGGCCCAAGAGTTTGTGAAGCACCTTTGCTCATAAGAAATGCTGTTTGTCTACCCTACAAGAAAAGATTCAGGGAAGGTTTAGAAAGAGAAGGATGAAGAAGGAAACTTGACATAAAAGAGCAAAACAGTCCAAGCAAAGGCTACTGAAGAGTCTGACAGCAGAATAAAATAGATTAGACCCTCGAGAGTTCCCTCCATACAATTTGGAATGCTGGGACGCATGGAGACAATCTTGTGGATTTTCTATGGTTTTGTTCTGCTGCACAGAATTCAGATGTTTCTTAAATCTCTTGAGGTTGCCTCCTTGACTTTGATTTTTTTTTCCTTTTTTTGAATATCTTCATACAAAATAAATATCAGGCCATGTTTCTCAGCAAGAAAACTCTGTAGTTCATTCAGCTGGGCTTTTAATTTGATCATCTAATTTAGACATGGCTATTAATATCTCTCTCTCATGCACATTTTCAATAGGGTAAACATCATCAGTGACATTAAGGAATCCACAATTATTAGATTTGAATGAATGCTATCATACTGCAGAAAGAGGTAGTATAATTGAGTAGCTTGCAGTCTTTTTGATGATATATTACTTAGATATTGTTCCTAACTGGTATCAAAAAAGCTAGTGGTGTCATGATACTACAGCCATCAGCTTATGCTGCAAGTCTTGAACACATTCTGTCTGCAAACTTTGACCAGCAGTCAGTAGGTATAGGGTAGAGCTGAAATCTGAGCACTAGGATGTGTTAAGAAAGCTAAAAGCAACAGAGATTTCTGCTTCCTTGTATGTTGTGAAGTCATCAGGAACTGGGAACTATTATTCTGCATTGAAACAAGATACACATCATTGCTTCATGCACACCATCTTGCCTTTTGTTGAGTCAGTCTCAGTTCATGTTTGGTTTTCTCTGCATAGATAGCTTCTAGTCTAGGCAAGAATAAAGACAGGGTAATCCACCACTCCTGAAAGACTGATGACACCTGAAATGAAATGTGGAGACTGTAGAACTTGTGATCCTAGAACAGCTCCAGGTTGTTTTCTAAGAATGAGTTGCTATCAGGTAAAATTCACTAGGATAGTGAATAAATGCTTAGTTGCTTATTTAATTTACCTTCACCCATTTCAGTTGCATACATCTTTTACTATTCTGCTACTTTGTCCTCTCTAAATGCTTATGATGAACTGGAAAATCGGTTTTATTATTTCTTATGAATATCTGTGCAACAAGTGAGAAAAAAGACTTTTGTTTACTTAATACTCAAAGAGATAAACTGAACTGTGATTGGCAGAAACAGCAACCAAAATCAAGCAGTTCAAACAATTGAGAATGGACCTTCAAAGGAATTAACAGAAGAAAAAAATGGCGGCATTGCTAGATGTTACTTCCAGGTCTGCACTGAATGTTTAGCTCTTGTTTTACTGAGGGTAAGATGAGGTGCTAAAGGAACAAAGATCCCAATCTACTTGATTGGCAACACTGTAGGTAGAGATGGGAGATGGCTGCAACTTGACCCCTAGAAAGTAGGCTAGGAAGTGTCTAAAAATCACGAACACAGTAGAAAACAGCATTGTAATCAGAACTGTTGACTCACTATGCCATGTCAATACCTTCGTATATTTATATACTTTAGGACATGTTTCCACCTGTAGAAGTGGACATGAAATGAATTTTCCTTTCCTTGATTGGCTGTTTTGTAGGTGATTGTATAATGGGATGTGGGGAAAAACCCCACACTTTAAACATATATATGTCTGTGTACATATGAGACTCCAGGTATCCGGGAGCTTTATTTTATAAAGCAGCTCTTTTGACCTTAGCTGTTTAATTAGGAATAGCAGAAGTCAACATTAAAAGCAACATAACTACCTTCCCTCTACTTTAGTACTCTTCAGTGTTGTTCAAGAGTCTGATGCAAAAAAGACCTCAAACCAAATCAAATTAACAAAGAATAAATCAAAATAACTCCAAAAAAATGTTATCCACAATATTTCCCCACAGCAATTATAACAGCCCCCTTATTCTCACTGCAGCTGTGGATGTAGCAAGAAGTTTTGTAATAGGAAGAAAATGCCTGGAACTTTAATGAAATGCCTGCTGAATAAGTGCTTTAATAACATTTTATGTTTGTTTTACTAGCTGACAAACTGAACACAGGGGCGGGGGACAAAATTAATTAGAATAAAATACTGCTTTCTTTCCAAATTGTGAAAAAATGTGTAAACGTGTTCATTGTGTTCATTTTGGAAAAAAACCCAAACATATATATATAAACTAAAATTTCTACTTTGCAACAAAAGAAAAAGAAAGAACTATCTTTGGAAAAAACACTACATCTGTACTTTCTTTAGTTTGTCATAAAAACAACAGTCCAGAGTGGGAGAACTCTACATCCTACTTCTTGCTAAGGGTATTTCAACACCCAACTTGCAATCTTCAGTTTTGCAGTATACTTTTATAATTAGGTTAACATTATACTCTGAAATTATTTTTTGGTTAGCTGGTCTTGAAGCTTTTCCATTTTGTATAAATAGATTTGCTTTTATTTAGCTTCCTCTCTTATTCAATAGAATCACTACTTTACCTATATATGTACGACCTCTGTGCTGGTTTTGGCTGGGATAGAGTTAATTTTCTCCATAGTAGCTAGTATGGGGCTACCTTCTGGATTTGTGCTGGAAACAGTGTTGATAACACAGGGATGTTTTTGTTACTGCTGAGCAGTGCTTACACAGAGTCAAGGCCTTTTCTGCTTCTCACCCCACCCCACCAGGGAGTAGGCTGGGGGTGCTCAAGGAATTGGGAGGGGACACAGATGGGACAGCTGACCCCAACTGACCAAAGGGATATTCCAGACCATATGATGTCATGCTCAGTATGTAGAGCTGAAGGAAGAAGAAGGAAGGGGGGACGTTTGGAGTGATGGCGTTTGTCTTCCCAAGTAACCATTATGCGTGATGGAGCTCTGCTTTCCTGGAGATGGCTGAACAGCTGCCTGCTGATGGGAATGAATGAATGAATTCTTTGTTTTGCTTTGCTTGCATGCGCAGCTTTTGTTTTACGTATTAAACTGTTTTTATCTTAGCCCATGAGTTTTCTCACTTTTACCCTTCTGATTCTCTCCCCCATCCCACTGTGAGGGAGGTGAGTGAGTGGCTGCGTGGTGCTTAGTTGCCAGCTGGGGTTAAACCATGACACCTGTAAGCACTGCCTCAAACTTCTTTAAAAAATAGTCATACTCCAAAGGTGCCTGGGGAAGCCACCCACTTGCTGGGTGGTTGCACAGCAATGCTGACTTGTTATCTGCATTCAGCTGTCATTCAGGAGATTATGTTTTGTGGAATCTGAACTCTTACAGCCTCAGAATCAGAAAGAGAAGTGATTGAGGTGGATAGACTCATTCATACAGGCTTCTTTGCATTCAGCTGAGTTGGAACATCATACCTAAGAGTTTGCTTTTTGGGATAAATAGATTAGCTGGTTTGCAGCCAAGAACTCTGACCTTCTGTAGTACATACAACCATGATTTTTTTTTCTGATGAAATCTAGGCATTAACCCTGAAATACTGTATTTAGTATTTGAATTATTTCTCATGTCTCAGAAACAAGATCTCACAGTTAAAGGGATTTATGCTTTATTTGGTAGTCTGCTCTTGCTGTTACATTAAATAGCTACAGCTAAGAATCTAATTCTTGTCTAAGTACTGAAAAGGTGACCTATTTACAGGGCTGTAGAGTACACGTCTCCCACTAAAGTCAGTAGGGAACTGTTAGTGTTCAGTACCTGAACTTGTGTCCATCTGCTCGATTCTTGGAAGATATCTTTAGACATGTACCGTCTCACAAACATAGCCTAAGATAACTTGGTTGTTAGTATTGCTGTGATTGTAAAATAAAACAGTAAAAATGAAGTATCTTGTTTTCAGTTACCTTTATTGATATTGATTAAAGGATGTTTGGGGTTTTTTTTTCAGAAGCTCAGTGAGTTCTAACAGTTCTTTTGCTGATTGCTCTGAAGGCAGGTATTTTCCTGCATTCAGTCATCTAGTTAGGACATCATATATGAGAATCTGCTTTTCAGGATAAACTGGATAGTTGGGTTTGTAGCTGAATGAGTACACATATACATTGTATAATATTTAGAAAGAGTTTCTGTTATTTTTTTCTTCTCTTAGACCAGTCTCTTACTTTGAACGGCAGCTTGCCATTCAGAGTCTTTAAGTCAAAATTTCCTTTTGACAAACATTTTTTTGCATAATTAGCGCATAAAGAGGACAGATATTTAAAATTATTGTTGTTCTGAAAGTTGTTTCAGTGTTCTCGCAATACAGTAAAGAGTCATTTCAGAGAACACTGAAACAAATTTGACCATCAAAGTATTTCACAATAACCATTTGCTAGGTGTAAGAATTTGCTATGGATTGGCAATGATTATGCCTTAAAGAGCCAAGTTAGAAATGTAGGGGTTTTTTTTTCTTATCTGGTGACAAAGTGGTGTTTAAATAATGAAGTCTATCACCTTCTTCTATATTTGTGCTTGACCTTATTCTAACTGCTGAGTTGAATATTAGTTACAGAAACATCTATTCAGGGATACCTATGATGACTAACATGACATTAGGAGCAGGGAAATGAGTCTCCACATGTTGAACTAAACTAACACCTACAGTAAACCCAAACCACAGTATTCATAGTGGGACATTATCAGAATGGTATAAATTTCACACTGTGGATTATAAATGAGTCTCCACATGTTGCACTAAACTAACACCTACAGTAAACCCAAAACACAGTATTCATAGTGGGACATTATCAGAATGGTATAAATTTCACACTGTGGATTATAAGATTGGTTCTTCTTAATAAATGTGAACAGTCACATCAATATTGTACAGCCTGTTATGCATAATTATGAACGGATATTAGCCAAGTTAAATTTCAGAAATTATAATTTCAGAGTATTTCTAAAGAGAAAGAAGGGCAGCAGGCTGGAATCTATGCACAGCAATCTGTGCAGGTTTCATCTGGCTTTTGGAGTTCCTAAGTGATTTCTTTGAAACTGTCTGCCAAAACCTAGCCACTAGGGTGCAGATATGCAGCACAAACCACCGTGGGGAATACATGTAAACATCTCACCACTTCAAAAGGCATTTTTTTCTTTAAATGCTACTAACATTTTGACAGTATTTCAAACTCTGAAAGCATTTATTAGTTCTCAGAAATCAAAACCTTCAAGCTTTCAATCTGTAAGTTAATATTTGAATAGGCTTCTATTGTATTCTGTGTTTGTTAACAAATATAGTTTCTAGATACATCTTATTAATATAATGATACTGAAAAGCTTTTAAAGCATCTGGACTTAAAGCAAAGGCATGAAAGGTGAGGTGCATTGCATGTGACCCTGTTGTTAAAACTGTAGTGTTACAACTGTAGTGGTACAAAGTCCTGCTTGAACCGGGACTGTTGTGTATAACAGCGTGAGGAAGAGGATGCTGTTGCAGCTTTACTGGTAAAAGCAGGCTGAGGATTTGTAAAATGGTCATTGGAAGCAAAAAATGATACCTAGCAAACCTGAACCTCCCACCTAATAACACAATTTTGCTCAGAATCACTTTTTCATACTTACAACTTTTACTTTTTGCTCATTAACACTAAACAAAAAGCACTTTCTTTACTGTATTATTTTTAAGATGGGGGCATTTTTACTTCTTGATAAAGAAACAGTATTGGTGCTGCAGAAAATAAAAGTAGACAGCCATTTTATGTGTTGACAAACTCACAGATAGCAAACACATTTTTGTCATTTGTAATTTTATTAGAGGTAATAGACACTGTCATTGGTGCCCAGCACTACTTTTTTTCTTGCAAGGAGGGCAACATTTCTAGTATAAATGGTGCAATTGGCTTGCACTGTGGATGTGAAATAATATGTCTGGCCTTGAGGTAAGAATACATATGTTCCTCGAATACTAATCCTTTCCATCAGACTAATGTTCTCTTTTGCAGTACCTTATCCAAACTGTTCCATCTTCTTTTTCATCCTGCAACACATCAGTTGCTATTTTAATGCTTTGTTATTCCTTCTCTTTCAAACTGTTTTCATTTTTACAGACCACATTTGCTGCAGTGCTCTTTTTAGCTCCAGCTCATGTACACTGAACCCAGAAAGGTGCATGCCTGCTGTTTCATAGGCAGTGTGCCTTGACTGGACTTCTGGGTGCCATGCACTCCTGCATTTTCTCCTCACATGCTTTCTGTGAGGCTTTCTGCCCCCTTGTCTTGTTGTCTTTTTAATGACACACAGTATTTAAAGCAGGAAAAATGAGAATTTTATGACTTTCCAAGACCCAGTAACACTGCACTTCAGCTGGCTAAAGAAATACCCTAAAAAGCCACAGCATCCCTTTACATGTTTTACCCCAATGTCTTTTAGTCTCACTGATTTGGGGACATAGGTTTTCTTAGTTTTCTTTCAGCATGTTTGCTATTTGCTGTTTGTTTGTTCCTTGACTGGTCTGCTTAGAAAACATACCTGTTAATTTGCTTTCCTGTGTGCTTGTGAACAGTCATCCAAAGTTTTTTTCAGACTTAGACCCAAAACTAATGTCTGTTGACATTTGTTGGGGTTTTGGGGGGGGGGGGGGGGGGGGTGGTTTGGTGGTTTTTTTTTTTTCCTTCTTCTTCTCTCTTTTCAGCAATTCTGTTCACTCCAAATCCTGCTGAGAAGTTGAAGGAAGCCCTTTTCACATAGGTTTGGTCTTGGTGACTATTTTTTGTTTTGAGGCATTCATACTTCACTAATATCCAGTAAATTGAGTAGTATGGCCTTGGGAGTATATAACTCACTCTATTTTTGCTGAGATCACTGTTATATCATATCCATACATTAACAAATTACTTGATTGTGCATATTTGGATTGTCAAAAACAACTACACAGCTGAAAATTTCTTTTCAAATAGCCAGGCATACAGCATAAGCATTGTATCATCTGGTGCCAAGAGAAAGATGTTTTGGTATCCAGATGAGAGAAAGGCCTGTTAATGCCTATGCAATTGCTCAATAATGGAACTAATGGGGTGATTAAGGGCTTAGGATGGGGTCTTTACAAAAGGTTGCATTGTGCAATCTTAGTATTTGCTGTGATTCTATGTCTGTGTTCCCCTGTAGTTGGAGAGAAAAAAAGAGTTTAAGATTTTTATTCCCATTTGTTCTCCCAGCTGAATTAGTGACTGTTGCAGTTAGTCCAGTGTGAGGACATAGTCTAAAATGAGTTAAAGCTACCCCCAAAAGTAAGCTATTGTAAATTTTCTGGAGGCAGTGAGACAATCAAAATTATAATCTAGACCTATAATAGCAAAGTCTGGGAAAAGTTATGTAAAGGATATACAAAAAATGTTGTAAAGTTTAAGCTGATCCTTAACTATTACAACATTGAAGAATACTTTGTAAAGAAAAATCACATTATTCTCTGCCTCCTGCAAGGTATATTTCACTATAATAATCAGGTCCTGAGTGTGAGGGAGTTAGTGTCTCAAACATTGTGGTGGGGCAAGTTCTGCCTAACTATGAACTCTGCCTAGCAAGGAACCCCAGGTGAAGAGAAGCTGATCAGTGCCCATCAGCAACAGGAGGGGTAGGGTGTGCTGGAGGGTGCACAGGTCACTATTCTGATGTGCTGTTCTGATATACTGGACAGGGCAGCTCACAGTGCAGGGAAGGGGATGTTACTCCCCAAATGACCCCCAAGCCCACCAACCCGTTTTCCAAAGGCTCACAAACCGCTCATGACACCTATTTAGCCTGATGAGTTCAAGTGCCTGCCTGAAGGAGGGGCAAGGATGATAAAAGGACACAAACTGAAGCCCCAGGTGTGCAAGCCCACCAGAACTGGGTCCCTCAGCTCACTGAACAAACGCTGGACCCAGGACCGGTGAGATCTTTCTCTTTTCCTTTTTCTCTCTCTGTCTTGTTCTCTCTTTCCTTTTCCTTTTCCATAATCCCTACACCTCATCCGTTTAGACATAAACCGTTGACCAAGTCTGGGACTAGGAGCAGATCCAGCCGCCCCTTGGCTCCTCTCTGAGAAGGACTTTAGGAAACCAAGGGGGTCTGCTCTGAACCTCGTGACCCAACGGGAGGGCTCTCCTTATTGTCTGCCCTGAACTGATTCCCAGATAAGCAAGGCCTGTAGTATATGTTTGGTGATGTATGGTTAGCACATGTTAAATACTTTACTGGCATAGTTTCATGCCAGTTTTTGTGGTGAGCATGCCAATTCTTGTTGTGAGCAAATAAAAGTTGAGTTTTCTGAGTTAAAGGATCCCTGGTGTCATTTCACCTTAATCCTGACCTGGGAATCAGCAAACCTGAGTCATCATCCTGAGAAATTGGGACATGACAATGCGACTGAATGGAAAATGAGGTTATTTCATCAAAATGATGCCCATGTTCCTAAGAAGTAAACATATTTTTTCCTGCCTTTTTTTTTGCTCTGATAAAAAGTGATGAGCTGTTGCTTTAAATGTCATGTTTGGAATTAACATCCACTGAAATAAAAAGCTTTGTTTTCATGATTATTTTTTGGATCTCCACAAATTAATGTAAAATCATTCATTCATTATTTGTAGGTGTTGTTCACCTACATTCATTCATTCATTCATTATTTGTAGGTGTTGTTTTCAACATTTTCTTTACAGTGCTGAAGGTTAAAAGAATAACTTTTGAGTATCCAAAAATAACAGTCAGGTAACAGCTTTTCTTGATTATTTAAGTCTTTGAGCTTTTCCAGTGGGGAGGTGTGCTTTCCTCTGGATGTAGCTCCGAGTGAACTGAATACCAGCCAAGGAGGTATCTATACTAGGGAGCAACTGCAAAAAAAAAAACAAATAACCAAACCAAACCAAAATTTTGGGAAAGACATTGAGGGAAAGTTCTATTTCACCCTGACTATCTAAATGCTTCTTACCCACTAAAAGTGCCTGTGGTAATTTATTTCGGAACAGTTTATATATAGGCTACCCTGACTAATAAACCTGCTTAGTGCAGAATATGTTTTGGATGGGAAGGTTATTGTGGAAGAGCTCATGTGCTTGACATTCAGCCCTTCCAATCTTTCTGTAACACCCTTGTGTGGCTACAGACTTTATACATACAAATCCTGCCTATATGAGAAGCCAGTGTAAAAGTTACTCCTCTCTTTTTTCCTTTCATCATCTTGAATGGATCTATAGGTAAGATACAGACATACTGTATTGGTGTATGTAGAAATAATCCACATTTCTACATTCTTCTACATTTCAGATTTTCTACATTTTTCAAAAATTGTAAAATAAAGACGGTGAATTTTATTGTGATATTTCAATGTTCAACTTCCAATCTCCATAATGAATTTTCAAACACCTAAAAGAAAGAAGCCACCTCATGCCCATAAATGAAACAAAACTAGTTACAATTCAGTTTTATGATAGAGGAATGTTTTTATTTTATTTATTCTCCCTTACTGCACTTCAGTATTTTTTCAGAGTTATAAATTAGGATAAGCCCAGTAAATGATTTGGCACTGCTCTTTGATGTAAGTTTGCTTGCTTGCTTTGTTATAGATTCCTTTTAATCTCTCTGTGTCTCTCTCTATACACATACCTCCCTCCTCACTTTTTTTTTTAATAAACTGCATTGATGTTTGTTGTGAAATGCCTTGTGCAGTGATGTCTCAAGCAGGATATGTGACTTTCTGTTTGCCTGGGTTATTTAGATTTACATATTTTTCTTTCTTGATCCTAAGTTTGTTTCAAATCCTTACTCTCCATGGTTATTTTCATGTTGTTTCTTCCATGTCTTGCCCTCTGACTGTGTTGCAGTTATATGTTACTGAATTATTTATTGCCTTATTTATTTATTTTCTAAATTAGAAATTTTTTCCCCTCTGTTTAGGATACATCCCTATGCAGCCATTTAAAAGCAGCCATAGCATACCTGATATGGAAAGGACAAATGTTTCTTTTATGTGAATACTGAAAACAATACAATCTATGTAAGGATTACTTCCACTTGGAGTAGATTTTAGCTGAGTGACTTTAGAGTGTAGAACTATTACAGCTTAAAGTATTTGTTGGTGTGTCTACAAAGTCATGCCATATTTCTTAGGAAGACACTTTACTGTTTTTCAGCTTTGCTTAAGCAAAACATGACTCAAATTTTGTGATTTCACTAGGATTATTTATGCTGTAGTTCAGTGGTCTCTTTCATGTATCAATACCATCAACAGAGATTTATACCTTTCTCTCTTTTACACTACTTTAGTTGCTTGTGGCTCTGCTAAGAGAATTACCTTGCAGAATTGATTGGAGTTGAATATTATCTTTTAAAAATAACCAAATCTCTAAATTCAACTTATACTGATTTCCTGATCTAGTTTATCCTTATTTAATTGTCCAACTAATGCTTTTATTTGCACAAAAGATGCGATAATATAATAGTACAATAGTGAGGAAAAAAGAAACAGAGGGAGGGTAAGTGCCCTTTTAAACATGTCAATGACAAGTTTAAAGCCTTTCTGTATTATAGACATATTATCAGACAGACATTCTTGCTTTATGATGCCCTGCTGGAGTTATTTGCTTCCATGCTGTCGTGGTTTCAGCCCAGCCGGTAACAAAGGACCACGCAGCCGCTCGCTCACTCCTCCCGCCCCCCTCCGGTGGGATGGGGGGAAGACGGAGGAGAGGAAAAAAAAACCAAACCTGGAACCTCGAGGGTTGAGATAAAGGCAGTTTACTGGAACAACACAAAGAAATTGCAACAACAACAACGGTACTAATGAAAAAGTATACAAAAAGAGTGATGCACAGTGCAACTGCTCACCACCCGGGACCCGACGCTCTGCCACTTCCCCCACCGAAAAGAAGAGCCCACCCCCCGGCCTGCTCCCCATTTATATACTGAGCATGATGTCACATGGTATGGAATAGCTCCTTGGCCAGTTCAGGTCAGCTGCCCCGGCTATGCCCCCCACCTCCCAGGTTCCTGTAAAAAAAAAAAAATTAACTCTATCCCAGCTGAACCCAGGACATTATCCACCCCTTATTCTATACCATCTACATCATGCCCAGATCTTACATTTTCCAATCGACCACTGCCAGTTCCTTGTCTTATATATATAAGTATATGGACTTGCATCCGTCCCCATCGCCCCTCCGCACACACACACACACACGCAAATGGTATTCCTTTAGCGTATGGGCTATCCCTCTAATGTGTCCATTGATTTTATTTAGTCCATGACTTTGGGGCTCCATCTGTTGTAACAGTTCTTCAGGATAAGAGAGATGGTGTGAGATGTTGGGTTGTTGTATGCTGCCTCTGGAACTTGTGGCTAGTACATTTGGTGCAACTCACGCCCTTAGTCTGCAGGTCGAAGACGTTGATCTTGAGGAAATTGCTGGGTGTCAGTTCAAGTTCTGTCGCTGTTGTACTTGGCTTAGTTTCAAAGTCCATCCCACAGTCATTTGGGTAATTCTTACAGTAATACCCATGATATGGCATATAGACACTATAGATACAATGACATGCATTGGCAGGGTATTTAGCAGTTAGGTATCATACAGCCCAATTCACTGGCTATTCTCTCCCAAAATCAAACCTCCCTGAGGTACACATCGAACTTCCCCATCCTTCTGCATCACCCACCAGGTGTACCCAGGTCCCTGAGCAAAAACAACCCCTTGAATGGGTTTGCCTCTGTTTGAGGGAGGACTAACCCAGACTGTCTTTCCTAACATACTCCTCATGCGCACTACAGGGACTTTATCGCC
The DNA here is from genome assembly GCF_947461875.1 of Haliaeetus albicilla. Classification (NCBI taxonomy): domain Eukaryota; kingdom Metazoa; phylum Chordata; class Aves; order Accipitriformes; family Accipitridae; genus Haliaeetus; species Haliaeetus albicilla. The sequence goes on from NC_091488.1 coordinate 22,365,107, forward strand.
TTCTACAGTATGTGGAAGTCTTGGTTGGGCGGGGCCAGCCCGATTGGCGGATCCTCTAGTATTAACTAACCAGGTGGCTTTTGTTAAATGTGTATCCCAATGTTTGAAAGTCCCACCCCCCATCGCTCTCAATGTAGTTTTCAGCAGTCCGTTGTATCGTTCGATTTTTCCGGAGGCCGGTGCATGATAAGGGATGTGATATACCCACTCAATGCCGTGTTCTTTGGCCCAGGTGTCTACGAGGTTGTTTCGGAAGTGAGTCCCGTTGTGCGACTCGATTCTTTCTGGGGTGCCGTGTTGCCATAAAATTTTCTCTTCAAGGCCCAGGATAGTGTTCTGGGCAGTGGCATGGGACACAGGGTATGTTTCCAGCCATCCAGTGGTTGCTTCCACCATTGTAAGCACATGGCACTTGCCTTGGCGTGTTCGTGGGAGTGTGATATAGTCAATCTGCCAGGCCTCCCACTGTTTATATTTCAGCCATCGCCCCCCATGCGACAGGGGTTTTTGCCGCTTGGCTTGCTTAATTGCGGCACATGTTTCACATTCGTGGATGACCTGTGCGATAGTGTCCATGGTCAACTCCACCCCTCGATCTCAAGCCCATCTATATGTTGCATCTCTCCCCTGATGGCCTGAGGTATCGTGGGCCCACTGAGCCATAAATAGCTCACCCCTACGCTGCCAGTCCAGGTCCACCTGAGACACTTCAATCTTGGTGGCCTGATCTGCCTGCTGATTGTTTTGATCTTCTTCAGTGGCCCGACTCTTGGGTACATGAGCATCTACGTGACGTACTTTTACCACTAGCTTCTCTATCCGAACAGCGATATCTTGCCACAGTGTGGCAGCCCAAATGGGTTTACCTCTGTGTTGCCAGTTGCCCTTCTTCCATTGCTGTAGCCACCCCCATAGGGCATTTGCCACCATCCATGAGTCAGTATAGAGATAGAGCACTGGCCGCTTTTCTCTTTCAGCAATATCTAATGCTAGCTGGATGGCTTTCACCTCTGCAAACTGACTCGATTCACCCTCTCCTTCAGCAGTTTCTGCAACTAGTCGTGTAGGACTCCATACAGCAGCCTTCCACCTCCGATGTTTTCCCACGATGCGACAGGACCCATCAGTGAACAGGGCATATTGCCTCTCATTTTCTGGCAGTTTATTATACAGGGGGGCCTCTTCAGCCCGTGTCACCTCCTCCTCTGGCAACATTCCAAAGTCTTTGTCTTCTGGCCAGTCCGTGATCACTTCTAAAATTCCTGGGCAACTGGGGTTTCCTATGCGAGCCCGTTGTGTGATCAGTGCAATCCACTTACTCCACGTGGCATCAGTCGCGTGATGTGTAGAGGAAACTTTCCCTTTGAACATCCAGCCCAGCACTGGCAGTCGGGGTGCTAAGAAGAGCTGTGTTTCAGTACCAACCACTTCTGAAGCGGCTCGAACTCCTTCATATGCTGCCGATATCTCTTTTTCAGTTGGAGTATAGCGAGCCTCGGATCCTCGATATCCCCGACTCCAAAACCCCAGGGGTCGGCCTCGGGTCTCTCCAGGTGCTTTCTGCCAAAGGCTCCAGGTAGGGCCATTCTCCCCAGCTGCAGTGTAGAGCACATTTTTAACATCTTGTCCTGTCCGGACCGGCCCAAGAGCTACTGCATGAACAATCTCCTGTTTAATTTGTTCAAAGGCTTGTCGTTGCTCAGGCCCCCATTTAAAACCATTCTTCTTCTGGGTAACTTGGTAGAGAGGACTTACAATTTGACTGTAATTTGGAATATGCATTCTCCAAAAGCCCACAACACCTAAGGAAGCCTGTGTTTCCTTTTTATTAGTCGGTGAGGACATAGCTGCTATTTTGTTGATCACGTCCGCAGGGATCTGACGACGCCCGTCTTGCCATTTTACTCCTAAGAACTGGATCTCCTGCGCAGGTCCCTTGACCTTACTTTCTTTTATGGCAAAGCCAGCCTTCAAAAAGATTTGGATTATTTTCTTCCCTTTCTCAAAAACTTCTTCTGCCGTGCTGCCCCATATGATGATGTCATCAATATATTGCAGGTGCTCTGGAGCTTCACCTTTTTCTAGTGCAGTCTGGATCAGTCCATGGCAAATAGTGGGGCTGTGTTTCCACCCCTGGGGCAGTCGATTCCAGGTGTACTGGACACCCCTCCAAGTGAAAGCAAACTGTGGCCTGCACTCCGCTGCCAAAGGAATGGAGAAAAATGCATTAGCAATGTCAATTGTGGCATACCACTTAGCTGTCTTTGATTCCAGTTCATATTGAAGCTCTAACATATCTGGCACAGCAGCGCTCAGCGGTGGCGTGACTTCATTCAGCCCACGATAATCTACTGTTAGTCTCCAATCCCCATTAGATTTCCGCACGGGCCATATGGGACTATTAAAGGGTGAGTGAGTCTTGCTGATCACTCCTTGGCTCTCCAATTGGCAAATCAGCTTATGGATGGGGATCAGGGAGTCTCGGTTGGTGCGATATTGCCGCCGGTGCACCGTCGTGGTAGCAATTGGCACCTGTTGTTCTTCAACCTTCAGCAACCCCACAGCCGAAGGGTCTTGGGAGAGACCAGGCAGGGTAGACAGCTGTTCAATCTCCTCCGTCTCCAATGCAGCTATACCAAAGGCCCAACGGTACCCTTTTGGGTCCTTGAAATACCCCCTTCTGAGATAATCTATACCAAGGATGCACGGGACCTCTGGGCCAGTTGCAATGGGGTGTTTCTGCCATTCATTCCCGGTTAGACTCACTTCAGCTTCCAATACGGTTAGCTCTTGGGATCCCCCTGTCACACCAGAGATACAGATGGGTTCTGCCCCTTTATAACTTGATGGCATTAGGGTACATTGTGCACCAGTGTCTACTAGAGCCTTATATTCCTGTGGGTCTGACGTGCCAGGCCATCGAATCCACACTGTCCAGTAGACTCGTTTGTCCCTCTCCTCCACCTGGCTGGAGGCAGGGCCCCTCTAATCCTGGTTAGAATATCTGTTACCCACTTTTTGCACATGTGAATCAGAAGTCCCTTCAAGAGGATCAGAAATGAGATCGGCCCATCTACTGCGCCCGGGGGACTGCTCACGGGAAACTGGAGCAGCAGTTTTCCAAGAAGAATCTTCTTTTCTGGTTGCTTTTTCTCGCAACTCCCGTACCCGTGAATCCAAGACTGAGGTAGGTTTTCCATCCCACTTCCTCATGTCCTCTCCATGGTCACGCAGGTAAAACCACAGGTTAGCCCGTCGTGTGTACTTTCTCTCTCCTCTCTCTTGGGCAGAGGAACACTTACTCCCAATAACTGCAATGCGGGCCTGTACAGGTGAGGAGGAGGACATATCCACTTTGAATTGCTGGAACTCTCGGGACAATTCCTCTACAGCCGAGACACAGGCCCGTAGGGAGGAAGAGAGACTTCCTTCATATTGCCGGAGTTGGACAGCCAATTCATCCACCGTTTGTCCATAGCCTTCTTTCCAGGACATTACTGCCAATGAGTTGGCATAGGTTGGTGGTGCACTTCGTAGAAACTTCCGCCACATCGGTTGTGTGCATTGGACTTCATCTGGATCTGTGGGTGACTGCGCATTTTCTGGATCATTATAAATCACCTCCAGCACGGCTAATTCCCTCAGGTACTGGATACCTCTCTCCATGGTGGTCCACTTGCCTTGGTGACATGTAACTTCATCCCTGAAGGGGTATCTTTCCTTTACACCTAACAGAAGTCGCCTCCAGAGGCTGAGGACTTGTGTTTTTCTCCCAATCGCCTTGTCGATACCCCCTTCTCTAGACAGAGATCCCAACTGCTTGGCTTCCTTACCCTCTAATTCCACACTACTAGCCCCATTATCCCAGCATCGGAGCAGCCAGGTAACAATGTGCTCAGCTGGGTGGCGGCTAAAATCTTTTCGCATGTCACGCAACTCACTCAGGGATAGAGATCGGGTAATTATTTCAGGTTCTGCCTCTTCCTCCTGTTCTCGCGATGACCCTGGTTCATCTTCATCTCTCACTGAGTGAACTGATTTCTTTGTGTGTTTCTTTTTCTGTACGGGGGCGACTGATACTGGCACAGGTTGGTTCTCTGGTTTAGCTGCAGTATCTGTCACCGGGGTAGGGTTAGCCACGGTACCTGTTGTCGTGGTAGGGGCAGCCACGGTGCTTGTCGTCGGGGTAGGGGCAGCCACGGTGTCTGTTGTCAGGGTTTGGGTAGCCACGGTGCATGTTGTTGGGGTTGGGGTAGCCACGGTGCATGTTGTCAGGGTTTGGGTAGCCACGGTGCATGTTGTCTTGTTTTCCATCTTTTCCCCCTTTTCCCCCTGGGGGTGCTGCATAATATCAAGCAGGGTTTGGTAGATACCGGCCAGGGCCCAGCACAGTGTAGTGAGTTGTGTGTCTCTGGGATAGCCACAGCATTTTCCTTTCAAAAATTCTATCACTTCATGAGGGTTCTGCAGTTGTTTGGGAGTGAACTTCCAAGTCACTGGAGGTGAGAAGTTCTCTAGATACCTGCCCACATCCTCCCACATGCCGTGCCACCCATAAATATCCAGCTTTGGGACAGATCTCTGGGTGGTACTGTTAAAGAGCCTTTTTGTAGCCCTAGACAAGACCTGAAACATAGTCAGGAGGCATAGCACTAACAGCACACAGGCTTGCGCATCCCAAGGATATTCAAAATTCTCGAAAACTGTTGTAATTAGTTGGAAAGAGAAAAAGGAGGGGAACGGATGGGGGGAAGTATCCCCCCCTAACTTCCCCATGGGTTGGGTGTAATTACCAATAAAATCCGACAGAAGGTGCCCAAAGTATGGAAATGATATCACTGCCTCATACAGATACCAGCTTAACCTCATGACCAGTGATGTAATCATTTCACAAGTCGACATTGCCCAGTACAGCAAAATGATAATCCCAATCACTCTCCCAGAGATGAGATACGCAACTACAGGCAATACATAAAGCATATAAGAACTTACAAAACGCCACCATGTAAACAGCTGAATCAACATTGTGACTAACATCTATTTATCTAGTATAAGAAATGCGTATGACAAATTTGTTTCAACACGCTCTGGCCAGATCTGTCCTTATCTCAACCCTTCGTGCCCCACGTTGGGCGCCAAAAAGGACTGTCGTGGTTTCAGCCCAGCCGGTAACAAAGGACCACGCGGCCGCTCGCTCACTCCTCCCGCCCCCCTCCGGTGGGATGGGGGGAAGATGGAGGAGAGGAAAAAAAAAACAAACCTGGAACCTCGAGGGTTGAGATAAAGGCAGTTTACTGGAACAACACAAAGAAATTGCAACAACAACAACGGTACTAATGAAAAAGTATACAAAAAGTGATGCACAGTGCAACTGCTCACCACCCGGGACCCGACGCTCTGCCACTTCCCCCACCGAAAAGAAGAGCCCACCCCCCGGCCCGCTCCCCATTTATATACTGAGCATGATGTCACATGGTATGGAATAGCTCCTTGGCCAGTTCAGGTCAGCTGCCCCGGCTATGCCCCCCACCTCCCAGGTTCCTGTAAAAAAAAAAAAATTAACTCTATCCCAGCTGAACCCAGGACACATGCATCAGCCATAACTACAATCAGGGATTTTAGTAGATTGTCTTAATAGAACTGAGTAACATAGAAGTTCACTGTTGTGATTCATATATTGAAATTTTGTTCCTGGATAGTCCTGTTCTGGAGTCTTTCTGTATACTTTTTTTATGTGCTCCCAAACTGCGGGTTGTAAATTCAAATTCAACTCTTTCTCCACCCCCCCCACCTCACCCCCTTGAACCAAGGAGCATTTGAGCAAGTAGCCATTGTGGGCATGAGGCCCTTGGGTAGCTAGCTCATTCAGGTCTGCAGCAGAAACAAGGGAGGGAACTGCACCTCAGTCTGTCAGTCACTAGTTTACCCACATATAAACACATTTACTGTAAACAGTCAGTTGACATTTTCACCATTCAATAAATAAAATAAAATAAAAAATCCATTGCCAATGGATTCAGGAATGGTGATTTAGGATATAGTCAACAAAGAAAGGCTGATGCTACTGGAAAGCTAAATGCCTCACTAGAAAGCTAAATACCCGACTGTGAATGTGAACATTTAACTCTGAATTCTATATTTAGATTGATGTTAAGTGGCTAAAATGCCCATACTTGAGTTTTCTTAGAAGAGATTTCTGTCTATTAGAAATTTTACCTGTACGTTCCAGCATCATTCTTCAAACCTCTCTAGCTAGGCTTCCTAGATTTTTAATGCAATTCCTTATGCTACAGAAAATAACCTACTTCTATAAGATATAATGTGTTGTTATGCCTTTAGCAGCTTAAAATGAAATTAAAAATGGTTTAGATAGAGGAATGGTGGAGCTAATTTATGTTGAGAAACCTAGAAATATCTGAAAAGAAAAGTCTGCGTTCCAGAGCTGATATGGTGGATTCTGCCATACAGCCATCAACTTAGCAGCTGAGATGGCTTGGAGGGGTTGTTTTTGTGTCTGATATGGAGTTATTTGTATTGCATATACAAAGTCTAGCAAAAGCCTCAAGAGAAAATTTAATTGAGTTTCATTGTGTTCCCTATATTTTAATGCAGTCTCCTATGCCGCACACTGAATAATCATCATCACAAGTTCTGATACTACTAAGTCAAACAGTATATTGGTGTATATACATCATTCTTACTTTTGGATTTTTCAAAGCTAAATATTTAATGTTGTAATACACTGTTCCAAGTGTTCATTATGGATTCCAGTAAGAAAGGCACTCAGAGCCCATAATGTATTGATTAAAATATCACTTCTTGGAAAGAAAATGAGAAAGGAAAAGAGGATAGCTTAGATAAACTTACGTCCCTTCGGACGCTGGGAAGCCTGAGATGTGCAGCATCAGATGGACCTCCAGTCAGGACATGGCACACTGCACTGTGCAGAACTTGTCTGTGCAAAGGTTCACCAGCATTGTAGCCTTGAGAGCTTTTATAGGATGTTCTTAGAAGAAAGCAACTTTATTAATCATTTCTACTGTCAAACAAATGGATGGTATCTGAAAACATGCTGCTTTACTTCAAGATAAGATGAGACATGCAGGTAGCTTAATCACCAGGCACTAAGTGGGAGCCACATCCAGGTTTTTCTATTAACAATCAATGCACTAAAGTTCATCCAGCCACCAAGTGGTATGTGCAGCACAACACAGGCTGCACCTACTCAGCTGTAAGGTGGATCCTTAAATCCTCCTTATACAAGAGTCTTCCAGTTAGGACCACTACTAATATGTTCTGTTGACAGAGAATATGTTATCCAGAGAAGGTGGAAATATATTAGTACAATTCTCAGAGTGGACTGCCTTGTCAGTCCTAGTGAGTACTAGTTAGTGTTAAATGGTAATGAAATAACAGATGTATAATGCTAGGTTAGACCACCTGGAAGCCCCTTAATCCTTTTCCTGTCTTAGCAACCATTGTAGGTTGCTCAGGAAAAAGTCTTCAATTTCTTTCTTCCTGCTAATTTGCCCATTAGTACAATATTTTAACGTACAAATACTAGGAAAGATTCTGGGTTACAAGCTAAAAGAAAAAAGTAAATTGGGAAATGTGTGATGAATTGATAAAATACTCTGTAACTGTCACCCCTCTGAGTCAAGTGAAACTCGGTCTGTAGCTCTAATGACTGATTTATCTGACTTAGATAATCATCAACAAGAACATTATAATTTTTATTAATACCACTCCATAGTTTTCATAAATCAGTTAACTCTCAAGACAAAGATGTTTAAAATCAAAGGTTATTAGTTATATCTCTTAATAGATTATTTCTTACATATCTTGTCAGAAGCACTCAGGATCCATATATAAGCTTAGAAAGCTTCACCTTTATGTTGCCAAAGGACTATTTGAATTTAAATTCTAAAGAAATTTCAGGTGGTTTTCTTTGGATCACACTTGAGATGAGACCTGTATAATTATCTGTATTATGTCACAGTATTACATTATATATCAGACCTAAGAAAACATTTTTTAAATTTTATTTTACCTTTAATTGATACTAAGCTCTGTGTGAATATTTAGTGTTAAAGTTTTGCTACACAAAGTATGCGTTCACTAAAAAGGGGGAGTTTACTGAAGTGAAGCTACTCCAATTATTTTAAATATGAACATGCTTACTCTAGTAATAATTCCAAACTGAATTTTGTGTTTACTTTGTATGCTAAAAGGAGAAGTAAGCATAGAAAACATACTTATTGTGCTTTGTAAATAACTGTAAACTTCAGATTACAAATATATTTCAGCTGTAGAGTGACTTTGGTTGAAAGCAACTTTTGGAGGGTGTCTGGTTCAAATTCCTCCTCAAAACAAGGACAGCTTAGACCAGGTTACTCAGAGTTCTTGCATCTGGATATTTGCAGTCCCTTATGCTGCTGTTGCTGCTTTACCTCACAACCTTTTGTTACTTGCATGGCTTCTACACGCAACTACACATCTCTGGTGGTCCCATTGCCCACATACCTGTGTAAAATGCTTGTACATTTTGTCTGGCTACACCACCACAGTGTTGCAGGATACTTACAAACTGCTGTTTAGTATGTCTATATTTGGATTCATGGCAAGCTAGAATTAGCTATATCCTGATAAATACTTTTATAATTTATAGGAGTTGTAAGCCTCTGCTTTGGCTATAGGGCCTTGTTCAATCAAAACCTAAGTACCTCCGACGACGGACTTTCCATAACCTTTCTGGAAAACATGTGGCAGTGTTTGACCTCCCTCGTGGTGAAAAAGTTTTTCCTAATACCCGTTCATTGCCTCTTATGCCTTTACTCCAAAGGGCTGCCAAACTCCCAGATGAGT